>NC_091110.1:19517500-19605000 GCF_024713975.1 Paralichthys olivaceus | reverse complement strand
GACGTGAGAGTTTTTACTGATAATCTCTGTGTGTGTGTGTGTGTGTGTGTGCGTGCGTGTGTGCGTGTCTATCTAACCGTAGCTAGCTTGTCCCTGCATGACCATCTGCCACAGCTTTGATCAGCCTCCGTGAACAGTCCTTTGTCAGCTGCATCTCTCTCTCTCTCTCTGTGTGTGTGTGTGTGTGTGTGTGTGTGTGTGTGTGTGTGTGTGTGTGTGTGTGTGTGTCCAGCTGCTTCTTTAACAGACTCCACTAATTGAACACAAAGAAACAATCTGAATGATCTTTCTCTCCGTCTGCATCTGTTTCTTTCTGAGTCCGGAGGAAACGTCAGTAACTGAAGGTGAAGCTTCACACCTCCCTCTCCACGTCCTCTACATCCCATAATGAGCCGGAGTGGAGCTCGGACTCACGCTACCCGACAGGATATGGATTTATCTTTGCAGAGGCCGACACAGAAATATCAGCCGATAATAAAACTAGAAAATCTGAATCAAGCTGCACCAACTTCACTGACACAGATCAGACTGATGTTTCTGGATCTGCTCAAAGTTTTTAAGAACTTCTTTGTTGGTCCTGGACCTTCATGGACAGATGACGTCCAACACACTGTGTCTGTCTCTGCGGTCCTCAGCTGACCGTGATCAGACTCCTGTAGAACTGCTCCAGGATCTGCTCTGTGATCGGCCCACGCCTCTAAACGACGCAGCTGAACGAAACACATAGATTTATTATTATCGCAGAGTTACAGTGTTAGACAACACAACGTTTACCTTCATCACAGCGCCCCCTGATGGTGGAGTCACAAACTGTGGATGATGCTGCGTCTTTTGAAATAGATAAAGAAAAGGAGGTGGAGCTTAAGAGCTGTTAATCATGGGGGATGGAAATAAAATGGGATGAGCCTTATGTGACGCACGCACACACACACACACACACACACACACACACACACACACACACACACACACACACACACACACACACACACACACACACACACACACACAGTCCCCAGGCGTCAGGTGTAGTGAAGTACAGAGTGCTGCTGTAAATGGTTTCAGTTTGCTTCACTGCTCTCTGATAGGCTGATTGATTTGGTAGGCAGTCCACCGTGACACACACACACACACACACACACACACACACACACACTCACACACACACACACACACACACACACACACACACACACACACACCATAATATGAATGAAATCATCAATATTTGAATCACATTAAATTGTTCCGCTCGTCTTTGTGTAGAATCTTTCAGACCTGCGCTCTGATTGGACGACAGCTCTTTTCAGTTAGTGTCGTGTTTTAGTTCCAAATCATTTCCTTGTTGTTTTCCATCAGATCTCAGACTCGTGGAAGTTCTGCGCTGATTCAACATTAACAAGTTTCCATTTCTGAAACGCACTGAAACGCGAAATAAGTCCCACCCACAGAGCTGCAGGAGGAGCTCTGATTGGCCGGTGGTCGTATGTAGGTCGGAGTGTGTTTCTGTGTTTGAGGGTTTTATCAATAAGCAGAGTGAGAATCAATTCAAGACAAGTTGATATCACTTCTTTTTAAGCTTTAGATGACATTGTGATAATAACGTTAAAGCGTCGCCACAGCAACCAAGAACTTTTACAACAATTCAAATGAATCACGTGTTTAAAATTGAAACGTCAACGAAAGTAAATATTCCAAGAAACAAAACAGAAAAAAAATTCTCAAAAAGTCTCGTTGAACATTCAGGTTCTTCGGTGATGGAGGTTTTTAAAAAGCGTTTCTCTTCACTGGTTCTTGTTTTGATGAATATTCACTTCTTCAGTCTGATCACTGATGAAATGAGATCAGGAGAAGATATTGGAGGAGAAACGGTGACGGAGGTGAACAATGGAAGGAAGGTGAAAGGAGTCAAAATGAAGGGATTCATTAGGAGAGAGGTGAAGGAAAGAGGGGATGAAACACTGGAGAGATGTTTTATTTTTTTCTGCTGGAATCTAATAGTGTCTCCAGCAGGAGGAGGAGGGAGAGAACGAATTAAAAAGATGAGATTTTTATTTCATTGCATTATTAGTTTTTTCTGCTTTAATCGCCACAGACGGTTTTTCTTCTCGGGTCTGAGCGCCCGAGGCGACGCGTCTTAATCTCATCTGGAGGTGAGAGTTTGTAAACCCAGTCGCAGGCGGAGGCAGGGTGGAGACTTCTGGGAGGGCGCTTATTGCCTCACACACCCTGCATCTGGTGGGACGGTTTATTGCGTTACACGTGGCGCGGCGTCGCTTGATTTTGTCCCCAGAGTTCTGGAGGAGAATGGCAGCATATGTTGGACCAGAAGCTGCCCCTCGTCTGATGGAATTATCTCGTCCAAACCAAACACTTACTGTCGAGGAAAATCTGGGCGGCGTCGCGGCGAAATGAGTTTTTTTTTTTTCTCTCTGAGTCGACTTCATATAAAATTTCAACGAGGAGGAAAAGTTTGTTCTTCGTCACGTCGTCATCGCAGCAGAGGAACAGCTGCTGCAGATGTTTGGAGACGTCAACACGAGGAGGAGTTCTTCTCAGATTTGAGTTCAGCTGCAGGTTGAGGAGGAGGAGGAGGAGGAGGAGGAGGCTCCAGTTGCTTTAGATGATGATGTTCTTCTGCACGACCTCTAACACGTTGAACCGTTTATTACAGGTTTTATATATTTGATGTTTTCTGTCTTCTTGTACTTTTACTTTATCTTTTTGTTTTGCACCAAACACGAAAGCAAACTCCTTCAAAGTTTGAAAACTTGCTCAGCGATAAAAGTTCAACACGAAATAAAGTGAATTAAATGAACTGATGAAAGTCTCGTACGTTTCTGAATGAGGAGACAAGAAAACTGTTCACGTGTGTTTTAATTCATTTCTTCATTACATTTGATAATTAACATGTTTCCATCACATCACTCTTTCAGCAGGAAACTTCTTCTTCTTCCTCATCAGTTTATTTTCTTCGCTGAATTTGACGTAAAAAAAATGACATAATAGATTTCTCTCTCTCTCTCTCCCTCCCTCCCTCTCTCTCCCTCTCTCCCTCTCTCTCCCCCTCTCTCTCTCTCTGCAGAACATCCACGGTCACAAGGGTCCGATCACATCGGTGTCGTTCGCCCCTGACGGCCGTTACCTAGCAACCTACTCTAACGCTGACAGCCACATCTCGTTCTGGCAGGTAAATGACTCTGATATTTATTATGTTATAATATTTATTACTTTCATTCTTTAATCAGATTCACTTAAAGTTAAACCTTTAATCGTCAACACAAATTAAAAATCAGAACCTTCTGCTCATTGGTTTTATTTATTTCATCATGTTGTGATGTTCTCCTCTGGCTTATTTAATGTTATTCGCATTTTCCTGTAGATTTTTACTAAAGTTCCCGTTCAGGAGTCGTGAGAACTCACAAACGTCTGAATCTAAAGTTTTACACGGAGCGGTAAATCCCACGTACAGTAAACACAGACACACACGTGCGTCTTGTCTTCTTCCCAGAACTGTTATTTTGAATGAAAGGTCTTTACGACCTCTGACACGACTGTCTGCCGACACACACACACACACACACACACACACACACACACACACACACACTAATGGCATTACTGTAAGCATAAACCGCTGCTGCTGCGCCGGCAAGACGGCTGCTGTGGTAATGAGCTGGCAGACGCTCTGTCGGTGTGTGTGTGAGGGAGGGGCAGCGTCGTCTCAGGAAACGATAGAGTTTCTTCTGGCTGGGTTTTTCCTACACACACACACACACACACACACAGACACACAGACACACAGACACACACACACACACACACACACGCTTTGTGTCCAGTTTCAGGCTCTGACTTCTTCACGGGATGCAGCGACTGAAACTTGACCTTCTGGAGGAGCCGTGTTCATCCTCAGGTTGATGAAGTTAATTAGTTTAGTTAATGTAAAAATGTTCAAACGCTCTAATGTTCAGAAAACGTTTTCCTCAGACCGTCCGTCACCGCGGCTCCTGGAGTCCGAACCACTGACGAGACGTTTCAGCGTCTCCTTTAAACTCTAATTTTCCACGTCCGTCCACCGCCGGTCATTTCAGTCTGAGGGCGTGAAGCTGTGAGGGACGATGAGCAGACACAGATCAGGGACAGTTTGGTCAACATTCAACAGGAAGTGGTGACAAACGTCTTCTTCGTTGGTTCACCAGTGTTGTTCAGTTTGTTGATCTTTGTCCCCAGAGGAGGTTTTGGATTATTGATTGATCGGTGGAGTTTGTGTTGCTCCTCAGATGAACACCAGTCTGCTGGGCAGCATCGGGATGCTGAACTCGGCCCCTCAGCTCCGCTGCATTAAGACCTACCAGGTTCCTCCGGTGCAGCCGGCGTCCCCGGGCTCCCAGAACCACCTGAAGCTCGCCCGCCTCATCTGGACGTCCAACCGCAACGTGATCCTGATGGCCCATGACGGGAAGGAGCACCGCTTCATGGTCTGAACCTCGTCCGCAGCTGAGCCTCCTTCTTGTTTCTGACCTTTGACCTTAGTTTTCTTTTGTGAGGCAGAATGTGAAAAACTTAGATTCACTAATTTCAGCTCGTCTGCTGCGTGAAGTGAGCGAGGCCGAGGTGGTTTTCACATTTTCCTTCGGAGTTCATCGAACAACAGTTCGGGTCCTCGAGGACTCGTCGACTCTCTCTTCCCATTAAATTATTACTCGGAGTGAACTCGCTCTATCGTATTTAAAGTTCGTGATTGAAGCCACGTTTACATTTAAACTGCATTTATGTGTTTTTAGTCGTTTACATCTTCTCGTCGTTCCCGTTCGTTTGCAGCATCGTCGTCTTCCCCACGAACATTCTGAGTCCGACTGTTGCTCCTTAAAGTCAAAGCCTCTGACTCATCCAAGTTTAATTTAAAGTTCATGAAGAGAATCTTATTTTTAAAACACGCTCTGGATTTACTTATTTTCATTTTCGTTGTTTTATAAAATGCACAAAGACAACAAAGTCATCAAAGCTTGTTAAGATGAAGGGATTCATTATCCACGTTAAAGTCCCCTCTGGTCGTCAGGAGTGATTCCGTTTTATTTTCTATGTTACGACCGGCTGCGTATTATTCCAACGGATGAAAAGTTAAAACACGTCGACGTTCACGCTCATTCCGCTTGTGTATCATTTCTCCCCTCACTTTATTTCTGTCTCTCGTGATGTAAAAACTTTCCTGAAACTTTTTTAAATTTGGAGGAATCTGCTTTTTGTTTTTAATCTTCCTCGTTTTATCCGTCGCTCGTGATTGTTTGTTTCTTTGCTGACGACGTCGCTTCACATTCGACGGGAAGACGTGAAAACTGCTCCTCGTCTCACGGCTTGTTTTTCATTCCGACCCTTAGGAGCCACCTCTCGATATGATCGTGTACATATACGTTATAGATATATATCATCAGAACTGCTGTGTACTGTAGCCTGGTGTTTATCTTGTACAGTGAATCCAGTTGTGTGTATTTATTGTGGCTAACGTGACGTCTGCCTGGCACTGACCTCAGATCATTTCTCCTCTCTGTCCTTCTGAAAACATTTTAAATTCGTTCTTTTAACCCTCAGTTACTAAAATAAGATTTAACGTATCGATCGAAGTCGTCTTATGAAGCTGCAGCTAACACGCTCATTACTTCTCATGAGGAACGCTAACCGCTAATGAAGAGTCAAACAGAAGTGTCAGTCAACCAGGACTCTTCATTTAACGTCTGATCAGTTAAATATACACTTTGTATGGTAACTGTCAGTCAAACAAGTGAAGCTTCAGAGTTTAATGCAGAAATACACGAGAATTTAAAAGATATTTATAAAGTGACAGTAATTCACGAGTGTCGGACTCACTTCACTTCACTTCACTCGCTCGGCGTCGCCTCCACTCGTCGTCCTTCCTGTCGCTCCTGTCGGTTTCATTAGCGCTGTCAGAAAAGCTTCTAACACCGACACACACCTGTAAACTGGAGCGTGTCAAAGCTTTTCACAAGTTCTGACTTCAGAGAAAAAAACATCCGCTCGTCACACACACACACACACACACACACACACACACACACACACGTCCAGGCCTTCCAGCTTTGGACGGCCGGGTCCGGAGGCTGTGAGATCTCGATTTCGTACGTTTTCTCCCTTCGCTCTTAACGGTTTGGGAAAATCTGTTTTTGGCGGCGACTCGGGGGAGTAAAGGTGAGAAGAGTAGAGCAGCCGAGGGAAGAGCCGAGGAGTAAATAACAAGTGAAGAAGAAGATCAGCTCATCCAGCCAGAAAAACAAGCTTCTCCGGAGGAAGTGAAGCGAAATGTGTCCGAACCCGAAGTGACTGAAAGTGTCTGTCAACCTGCAGCTTCTTGACTCTTTCCAGAAAACAGATCATGACAAAGAATCATTCTCTGAGTGAAGCTTTCCTACTTTTCACTTTCATTCCTTCCTCATATTTTTATCGTGACGCAGCTTCTTTACCTCACGGGGGGAAAAAATTATCATTTCCAGCAGCAAACGCGAATTTCTCAGTTTCACACGAAATGTGTCTGAATTATTCTTAATTTAGTTTTTTGATGTGAGTAAAATATTTATTGTTCAGTGTGTGTGTGTGTGTGTGTGTGTGCGTGCGCTGCATGTATACAAGCTCTCCTCAGTGTAACAGTGCAGGTTGAATCTATTGTGCATCATATTAACAACTTGTGTTGTTGTCGTTGACTTTATGTCCATTAAAGATAAAAACATCAGTTTTATTCTCCATCTTCTTTTCTTTGACCTCACCTGAGGCTCGGGGGGCACAGCGGGTTGTCCACTGACCACAGGGTCGGTGCTGCACGTGGACGCACTGTGTGAGTGTGTGTGTGTGGTTAAAAACAAGCAACGAGCATCATTTCCTGTGTCGTCACGACAAAACAACGCGTTCAGACGGAAGTGATAGTTTCTGGTTTTTAACTTTAAATTCATGAGAAACGTTCAGAGTTTACATTTTTTTTTAAAGTTTATTAAAAAGTCAGATTATTTAAATTCATCTCTGAACATCAAGAGTCGAAGTTTGAACTCGACTCGGAATCGATCTCGTACTTTTTTCTCTTTCATCTCACGTCTCGTTCAGTTTAAGAAAAGTAAAGTGCGTTGAAACTAACTTGGAGGAAAGAGATGATTAAAGTTGTTGCTTCAGTTCTTCACTTTCAACTTCAGAATGAAAACATCGAGAGAAACTGAACGGAGAGATTCTCAAACTTTTCTTTGTTTCAGTTTCAGTTAAACATTTGAATGTGTGTTTTATTTTAGATGAAGATTCCGTGTGAAGATGACGAGGATCCATTCAAGCATTTCAGTTTAATATCTCAACATTTGTGTGTTTGTCTTCGTTTGTTTTCTCTGAATCTTTATTTCTTCTTCTCTCTCTTTATTTCATGTGTTTCGGCCTCGATCGTTTCTTCTTCTGTTGTTTTTGGCGTCGTCTGCGTTCGTCCTTCAGGTCATTGTGGAACAAATAAAAGTCTAAATCGCAGCAGGAGGTTCAGACTCTGAGATTTTCTTATTGATCGACGGAGCGAAGCAGCAAAACTAACTCTCTCTCTCTCTCCTGCTCTCTCCCTCCTCCCTCCCTCCATCGGTTTCTTCCTCCTCACAGACGTCAATTTGTCTTTTTTTTTTTTTTTTTTTTTTTTTAATCCCACGAATTCATTTTGCTCCTGAACTCGTTCACATCCGTCCAAGTTTAGTCAAACAAGGATTTAAGTGCAGCTTTTATTTTGAAATGAATCAAAATGTCCTACTTTCCTCCCACACTGTTTTTAAAATCCCTTCTGGAGTCAAACTGTTTTTTGTTTTTTTTGTTGTTGCTCTGGTGAAAGTTTTGTCGAGATCAGAAAGTCGTGTTGTTCCAGTTTGTGTATTTATCCATTATTGATGTTCCCAAAAGTTCCTGCATCTCAGCTGCGAGCGTTTCTTTTTTTTTTCCTCTCAAGATAAAAAGATTATCAACAGATCTGCGCTTGTTTAGAATCGATAGAATCTCACAGTCGGATGAGAGAAAGTTTTCAGGGGAAAATACACAGAAAAGCTGTTTTGAAGCAGGTGAAGCTGAAACTGTTGAAATAAAACACGATGCTTCACCTGAGACCAGAGTTTCGACATTTACATATTCTCACGTCTGCACGTTTCATCTTTCATCTTATTTGAACTCTAAATGCACAGTGGAAAAAATAAAATGTTGAATTAAGAAGCAGTAAATATCCTCTTCGCTCGTTTCTGTTGCTGCTGCTCAATATATTTAATATGTTTGGAAGTGGAGACGAGTTTATTTATTTAGAAACGTTTTCCTGCCCCTAAAATAATTATAACACAAATACATTTTATTTCATGGCACCTTTACACCCGAGGGCCCTTTACATTAAATCCTAAATAAATACACAAATAATTAACGTGACCTTCAACACAATATGTAATAGATAATAATTTAAATTAATTCATGACCTGTCCATCTTTATTCTCATATGACAGATTATGTTTCCTGTTTTTATGGTTAAAGTTCAGTAGAGATAGAAAAGTTATTGCATCTTCTGAAAGTTGACGTCTGAGGTTTCCTTACAAAACAAACTGCTTTTTAAAATATCTAATATCACACACGAGTTTTCAAAAAGCTCTTCGTTAAATAAACTTCCATCTTGTCAGAGGCTAAAAAACTGAATCCTCATTATTCAGCTCGAAGCATCAGCCGCTGTTCTCGAAGTCATTCATCACAAAACACTCAGAACTCATCAGATCCTCATTGATCCAAACTCATTTCTCTTCATTTAAAATGCAAATGAATCAACACGTGAACGAGTCCAACACGTTAAATATGTCAGATTTAAACACGTGGTAAAAACACAGAAGATTAGCAATAAAAACATAAAGTACAAAATACAAGTACGACAAAAGCGGAAGCTCTACTTCACAAGATGTTTTACTGCAGAAGGAGTTTTTGTCCAGAAGTGGAGGTGAACTCACATCCTAATACTTCTGTAATAGTACTTTTCGTGGTATTTCACAGTCCTCTCATGCTTCATGTATCCAGGGAGGATTTTATTTACGAGTACATTAACTGCAGGTTTTTAAAAAGCAAATTAAAAAATTTCATTGTGACGATCAGCGTTGGATTTCTTCGTTTTAAAGCTTCGACTTAAACATCAAAGTCGTTTCTAGACAAAGAGACAAAGGACGAAGGCTCCGTCCACACTTCCACTGTCCACAGGCGCTTCAGAAAGAAAACGCAGTGTTGTGGATGGAGCTGAACCTCGTCCCTGCGGCCGACCTCCTCGTCTTTATCTCTACAAACTGTTTTAAACCGTCCACTTATCTTCTCTCCTCCTGACGGCGGCCGCACGTCTCAACATCAGAGCCGTCAACCTGCTAAGTTCCTTTAATCCTCAGAAAGTATCCGTGCATATTTAAACGTGGGACAGAGTCCACGCTTTAAACACAGCGCGAAGGAAAGTCGATGTTAAGTGCCCGAGAGAAGTGGAGATCAAAAAGGGACAATGTGTGTTTAGCTCCGACAAGATCGGAGGTAGAGTAACTGAGGAGGTGAGGAGAGGAGGCGAGGAGGTAGGGGAGGAGGCGAGGTAGGAGAGGAGGGAGTTTAGGTTTCGATCAGTTAAGAGCAGAGCGGCTGTGATTCTGCTCAGCTGGAGAGAGAAAGTATCGACGTGGAGTCAGAGAACCTCGGCCTCCCCTCGCCTCCCTCAGGTGGGCATTAAGATCCAGCCCAGCGATGGAGGGAGGGAGAGACGGAGGGAGAGACGGAGGGAGAGACGGAGGGAGAGAAGCCCCCGAGAGCTCAGCCCCAGCTTTGATTCACCGGGGTTTCTCACATCAACTTGCAGGAGTCTGGGGCCCGCCGCTCGAGGAGGGGCCTCCGCCTCGAAAACCACAACGCCGTCAAAAATTAATCGCCGCCGCTTTACTTTTCAATTATCAATTCAGCGTCGAGGCTTAGAGCGAGATTAAGGTTACTAACGGCTGTTAAGACGCCGGCGGAGAGGGAGCGAGTGTGTTCGGTGTTTTAACGAGGTGAAGAATCCGAGACGAGCGGCTACGATCGGTTAATACTCAGAGAAGTGAGGAGGAGATTTCATTGGACGACAGAGTTCCCAAGGCCGAGATTCGTGTTTTTGATTTAAATATAAACAGTAAAGAAATGTTCTGATGCTTTAAAGTAGTTTAACGTTAAAAAAAATCCAATTACATTTAAAATATCTTCTTTAAATCTGAGTGTGAAGTCACCAGAACATTCTTCTTCTTTGTTCAGTTGAGGAATTCCTCTGTTTTATCATCAGTATTTAACGGCTGTCGTTTCCTGGAGTCTCGCTCTCGCTCTCTGCAGCGGACGCTCTCCTCCTCTTCCTCTGAGCGGCTCCAGATCCTCAAAGAAGAAACTTTCTAATGTAACATATCGATCAAAACTTACTTATGCAGCAGATTTCTGCCTCGTTCTGCTCTTCGCTCCTTTCATCCTGTGATTAAAGCTTCTCCCAAACCTCCTGATGAGGAGACACTTTACATCTTATCTTCCTGCTCGACCTCGTTAGGTGATTTAACGAACAGAAGAAAAGTTCTTCACTTCGTTAAAGAAGAAGAAGAAGAAGAACCAGATGTTTTAAAAATATGATGTATTTAGGTTTCAAGATATTTAAAGGACGGAAATATACGAAGAACCTTTTAGTGGTTAAAGTTAATTAAAGTTCGAATAATTCAAATTAAATAGTGTGTGTGTGTGTGTGTGTGTGTGTGTGTGTGTGTGTGTGTGTGTGTGTGTGTTTAAGATCATCTGCCTCGGAGTCAAACACACGCCGTTGTCTATTCAGACGATCCCGCCTCCACACGTGTCCTCTGACCCTCTGGGATTTTGACCTCTGACCCCGGCTCTGCTCATCACGGTGTCACTACATCCGTGTGTGTGTGTGTGTGTGTGTGTGTGTGTGTGAGTGTGAGTGTGTGTGTGTGTGTGGGAGGAGTCCCTGGAAACAACCCATCTGTCCCCTTTAGGACACACATCTGCACTTCTGTCCTTGTGAGGACCCTCGGTGACATTAGATCAGTCGGAGGCGTTTCCCTCTCGGCTCGCTCTCATTGGCTGTTGCAGGTTTCTGCTCTCGTCCAATCGCTGAACCTTTAACACGTCGAGGCTCCTGATTCGTCGACATTTACGACTGGAATCTGTAAATCTGTTCAGATCGTCAGGAGAACTCGATCACAACTGAAATGTTTTTCCTCGTGTGGCGCAGGAATACGAGAGAATCTGTCTGAGAGAAGTAAGAAGATCAAAGTTGTTGAGTGATTCTCTCAGAACATGAAAGTAAAGTTAACAGATCAAAACCATGAAGAACAGAACTCGGGGACAGTTCGTGGGTTTTTCTTCACGTCTGTGTTTTGAATTCAGATTTTTCTCCCTGCAGCTTCGCTCCCTGATCTTTATCTCTACAAACTGTTTTAAACCGTCCACTTATCTTCTCTCCTCCTGACGGCGGCCGCACGTCTCAACATCAGAGCCGTCAACCTGCTAAGTTCCTTTAATCCTCAGAAAGTATCCGTGCATATTTAAACGTGGGACAGAGTCCACGCTTTAAACACAGCGCGAAGGAAAGTCGATGTTAAGTGCCCGAGAGAAGTGGAGATCAAAAAGGGACAATGTGTGTTTAGCTCCGACAAGATCGGAGGTAAAGTAACTGAGGAGGGAGGAGGTGAGGAGAGGAGGTGAGGTGGTGAGGGAGGAGAGGAGGTAGGGGAGGAGGTAGGAGGTGAAGGGAGGAGGTGAAGGGAGGAGGTGAAGGAGTCATGGATCAGCTCAGAGCGGCTCTGATTCTGCTGAATTGACCTGATGCTTTAAATCTGTCCATTCACAGCTGAGGTGAAATGCATCCTGGGTAAGATCCCTGCCGTAGTGCCCCTGAGCAAAGCAGCAGCCCCCCCCCCACCCCCCCCCCCCGTCACAGCCTCTAAACCTGAGTACGTTTCCTCAGAAGGAAACAGAGGTGATGTGTTGTCTCCTCCGTGTTGTTCAGAGGAAGCTTGTGTCTGTTCACATCAGATTCAGAAACAGATCGACACGTCTCCGTGTTTCATGTCGAACAGACGTCGGTGAAATAACGTCCTGATGTTTCAACTGAGGAGGGAGGAGGTGAGGACAGGAGGCGAGGTGGTGAGGGAGGAGATGTCCTGATGTTTCCACCGGCGGCGACGCATCGATCAGCTGATCAAACGGCTCCGTCATGAATATTTCACACAAACGACCGTAACAAGGAGTCGTGAACTCCTCGCGGACGCAGAGCGTCTCACTGAGGATATCGACGGACAGTTTACGAGCAGCTGATCGGAGATGATGATCACAGCTCGGATGATTGACAGCTCGGATGATTGACAGCTGCTCGTCAGTAGGAGGAGGAAGCTGTAGTTCAGTTGATCCAGGTTTTACAGATGAACTGAAAATTTGATGCTAAAAGAAAAACAGAAATACTTCATTCAGAAACTTCTCTCATCAACAAACTAATTCATCTTCATCGTCTCGACCTCCTCTTCCCTCAGATCGTCCCTCGGTTCTAAAAATTATCTTTATTTATGGTTTGGACCAGTCGTCGTCCTGAGGAGGACGTGCTGCTCGTTAAGAAGTTAGCATCAGATTTGACAGACGAAAAGCAAAGAACGAGGTTTTCATGATCTCTTTCAGCATCTTCTCTTTCCGTTAGTTCGGTCACGTGACGTAAACACGAGAAACTTTATTTGAGGAACTCGAAGCTGCAGATATCAAGTCGGCCTCTGAACTCAAACCAGAACCAGCGTCCAGGAAAAGGTGAGAATCATTTCCCCTCTGCTAAATGGCAAATGTCAATTCTGTGATGACACCACTCCTGAAACACACTCGTCTGTAATTTCAGCTCAGAGCGAAACAACAAACAATCACAAACCGTCCGTCCGCAGAGACACGTGACGGAGAAGCCGGGTTGTCAAGCGACGGCAGTAAATCGCCTCCACACCAGATTCCTCAGGTCCATTAAAGACGGAAGCCGAGCAGGAGAGACGGCGGCGAGCAGGATGTGACCGGCAGGAGCATCGACTGGTTAAAGCTGGAGATTGGTGAGAGCTGACGGATCGATGCGCTCGGAGCCTGGACGCTCAGAGAGAGAGGTAGAGAGATGTATGATTACTGTGGAGAGAGAGAGAGAGAGATATTCTGTCACTTTTCAGTTTAAGTTCCTGATGTGAAGGTCGAGTCGGGGGATTTTTGTTGGTGAAAACTTTGTTAAAGATCAAAACGTTGAGATGAAACATCAAGAGAAGAAGATTTCAAAGTTTAAAGTTCAAACACACGGACGCTCGTTCTCAGTGATCACTTAAAGAAAGCTGAAGCCGATCACTCATCGGAAAATAAAATCTGTTAACGCCACACGTCTACGTTTCCTCTTCCTGTCGTCAGGTATCAGGACGGTGGATGAAGACGCGTCTGCACCTCGTCCCACTGTTCGACTCTGAAAACAAAATATCCAGGATGATGGAGCGGCCATCTTGAGCTAGAAACCATGATGCTGATCTCTCCACCAATCGTGAGTCTCAACGACTTTAACACACACACACACACACACACACACACACACACACACAGTTCTACTGAGTCACTGAAGGTGTTTAATATTTCTACATTTTTATCTGAATTCTCTCGTCGACATCATTTTAACTCGTCTTCTGCTGTGAGGGGGATTTCATCATATCACAGGTCCGTGTGTGTGTGTGTGTGTGTGTGTGTGTGTGTGTGTGTGTGTGTGTGTGTGTGTGTGTGTGTGTGTGTGTGTGTGTGTGTGTGTGTGTGTGTGTGTGTATTTGTGTGTGTGCGTGCGCATGCATGCATGCATGCATGCATGTGCGTGAGATGAGAGTGTGTTTGTGTGTGTGTGTGTGTGTGACCTTGACACTGACAGAGCTTTAGCCTGAGGCCTGTCCTTTAGCTAGGGGGAACACACACACACACACACACACACACACTCTGTCACATGAACACGTTAACACACACATTCAAGCAACAAAGTAAGTATGCACATATATCGTCAGTTACACACACACACACACACACACACACACAGTGCCCAGTGTAGCCAGCAGGGCTGTGGCTCATTAATGTTGCATTGATTGGACAGAGAGGAGCAGTGAACTGGAAGAAGTGTGTGTGTGTGTGTGTGTGTGTGTGTGTGTGTGTGTGTGTGTGTGTGTGTGTGTGTGTGTGTGTGATAAATAAACTTGTTCGTGAAGTTAAAGCTTGAATCCCGAAAAATTACTAAAAGTTCGATTTTACACTTTCAAAGACTTTTTGTGAAATTCAGAATTTTAGGACGTAGGAAAGTTTTTTGTCTTCAGTTTATTTATTCAGTCAGATTGAGACTCATCCTCAGTCTCAGCTGTCAATCATGACGAGGAGGGGTTCATCATGTACTGCACCCAGCGACCAGGAGACGATGGAGACACTTTGGTTTCACTTTTTGGGAGGGGTGATAAACAGAAACACCGAAGGAGGGAGGGAGGGAGAGAATAAGGGAGGATGAAAGGAGGAGGGGCAGAGGAGTGAAGAGAGGGAGGGAGGGAGGAACGAGGGAGGAGAAGGAGGTGAGAAGACAATTAAAACAGTCGACGGGCACTTTGGATTCCCCCGACTGCATCTCATCATCTCACACACACACACACACACACACACAGTTTTACAGGTGAAGTGATACACACACAAAGCTCTTTGGTTGCCACGAGAAACACTTCCTTGTTTGCCCTAACGCCCTCACTTCCTGTCCGCCGAGACGTTTAAAGTGTGTGTGTGTGCGTGTGTATGTGTGTGCGTGCGTGTAGTTTTTATGTTGCATGGCTAATTTTGACAGCATGGGAATGAGAGAGTAAGTAATGGTCCCAGCAGAGGTGTGTGTGTGTGTGTGTGTGTGTGTGTGTGTGTGTGTGTGTGTGTGTGTGTGTGTGTGTGTGTGTCCAGAGAGTTCCATCCATTAGTGATAATGGGGAAACAGAGCTGCTATTAGCTGTTAATGGACAAACACACAAACACACACACACACAATGTAAGAGCTCATTCAAGTCAGTGGGAAATACGTTTTAGCTGCGTGTGTGTGTGTGTGTGTGTGTGTGTGTGCGTGTGTGTGTGTGTGTGTGTGCGTGTAACTCAGACCTGAACCAGTGCGTCTCAACTGTTGCCATGGTTACTGGATCTTCTTTTTCGTGGACGTCTTCGTCCTCTACGTGTGTGGCTCCTCCTCCTCCTCGTCCTGACAGATCTGTGCTCTTCCAGCTTCACGTCCGTCTCGTGTTGGAAACCTCCGAGTCGTTCCACTTCGGCGCAGCAGCGACTCGCACGTCTGTGTTCCTGGAGAACGGCCCTCTGGGAGATTTCGTGAAACCGCTGCTTCCTTCAGACGCCGTCGTCGGAATCCTCCAACGCCCGCGAACAAACCGAGCTGCGGACGAAAACGCTCTTCGGTTTTCATCGAAAACATCGAGAAGATGTTTCTTCGGTTGAGTCGAGATTTTCAAAAATAAATTATTCTCACCTTCTGTCATCACTGACAAACTGTTGGTGACAGAAGTGCAATGAATCATGGGATATGTTGCGGCCCCCGACTGAGACACAGAGATAAAGGAAGTGATCAGGATTAAAAACTTCTCTATCGCCTCGTGTTCATCCTCTCATCATCCTCCCATTTTCTCCCTTCTCTCTTCCTCTGTCCTTTTTTTCTTACTTTTCCTCTCTTCACGTCTCTCATTCCTTCTCCTCTTTTTCTTCTTCCTGTCTTCTCTCTCTCTACATTCCTCCTCCTTTTTCTCTCTATTCTTTCAATTCATCCCTTCCTCTTGCCCATCTCCACTTCCCCTCCCCTTTGCTTCTCCCACTTCTTCCCATTTTTTCTCTCCTCCTCCTCTCATTCTTCCTCATTTGCTTTCCTTGAATCCTCTCTCATTTTCTCTCACCCTCTAATTTCCCTGTTTTTCTCCCTGGTCTTCATGTTTTTTCTGTCCTCTCCCTCCTCTCCCTCCTCTCCTCCTCTCCTCCTCTCCTCCTCTCCTCCTCTCTCCTCCCCTCCCTCGTTCACATTAAGGTCAGGATGGTGCTAAGTGTCTATCAGTGGTGATGAGGCTCAGGAGACTCCTTTGTTCTCAATGAGGGTGAAAATTCAAAACAGCCACAAACCCCTCACCCCCCCCCACCTCCCTCCCCTCATCCCTCCATCCTTCATCCTGTCGACCAATCAATCGCTCTCGCTCCCTAACAACTCTATTGATCAGATGCACTAACAACATCTTTCATTTATTAATTATGAGAGAAAGTCTTCATGGGATCTCTCCCTCCTTCCCTCTCTCTCCCTCCTTCCCTCTCACTCCCTCCTTCCCTCTCTCTCCCTCCCTCTCTCTCTCCCTCCATTTTAAGTGTCTGATGTCTCTACTTTCTTCTGACATTTTATTTCATTGTTTGTAAAACACAAAGTTTCATGTTTGTTTTAAAAAGTGTTGAATTCTCTCCCATCGTTTCCTCCTCCTCCTCATCTGCTCCTCGTTGTCTCCCCTCCCTCATCTCCCCCTCCTTGTCTCTCCATCCTCGTTTCTTCATCCTCTCCTCCTGCTCATCTTCTCCACGTCTCCTCCTTATCGTCTCCCTCTCATCCTCTCCTCCTCGTTGTCTCCTCCTCGCCTCCTTCTCGCCTCGTCCTCTCCTCCTCCAGTTGTGTTTACAGACTCTTCATTGATTGGACGGCCGAGCGCTGACAGACTGACAAAGAGCCTTTTTATTAACGGCCCGTCTGCGTCTGCCAGAGAAGACGAACACTTCGCTCCATGAACCTAATGTTTCCCTGAAGAGACGTTTTCATTACGAGCAACAAAAACACTGATCAGGACAAAAAGTCGACTCATGAACAAAGAAGAAGAAATAAAACATGTTCATGTGTTCACCAGAATAATGTCGGACTGATGTGTGTGTGTGTGTGTGTGTGTGTGTGTGTGTTTGCAGAACAGATCACAATCGGTTGTTACTGATCGTTTATCCTCCTTCAGGATACATGCTACCTCTCTCTCTCTCTCTCCCTCTCTCTCTCTCCCTCTCCCTCTCTCTCTCTCCCTCTCTCTCTCTCTCTCTCCCTCTCTCTCTCTCCCTCTCTCTCTCTCTCGTGTCCTCTGCCTCACCCGGCCCTCGGGGGTGCAGTCACACAATTGGTCAGTGACATGACAACCAATTAAGGACTAATTAATCAAGCTCCAGTTGATAGGTAATATCCTGAGCCACTCGGGGTGAAACCCTGTGTGTGTGTGTGTGTGTGTGTGTGTGTGTGTGTGTGTGTGTGTGTGTGACACAGAGAGAGAGAGAAAATGAGTTAAAATGAGAGAGCTTCATTTAAAATTTTAAAAACATACACAATAAAGAAAGATCTGAAGCTCCGCCTCTCACCAGGTTCATTTAATCAGTTCAGAACACAACCATCGTGAACTCGCTGTGATGAGTCGCGACACCACGACTGTGACTTTTCTTTTAGTTCCACGAATTGATTTCTCTTCAAAGTGAAACCAAATCACCTTGATCGCCCCCCTGGTGGCGGGCTGCAGTATAGCTCATAACCCTGGCCTCCTCCATGTTAGCAGAAGGGACATGGACCACATTAACATTTCCAGAAACGCAATAAATACAATCTCAGTTATTATCACACTGATGTTTGTTCGTGTTTCTACTCAGTTTGGTTTTATTTCGTTTTTTGATGAAATAAAAACAGAGATGTCATGATTGACAGCTGAGACCGACTCGGGATTGGTTGAGAGCGTGTGTGGGTGGGACTTTGATACCAAATACTAAAGTAATCTATTACTGCAGTCTGATTATATAAAACGTCTTCTTCCTCTGATTATTTATATTTTCATCATTATAATAATAATAATAATCATATTATCTTTATTATTAATATTGGTGTGTGAACCTTGTGCTGTGGACGGATGCAGTATAAGTACATGAGTTACTGTGAGCGCAGCAGAACAAACACATGTAGCAGTAAACAGCTCAGCAGTGGAACTCAGTCGGCTCTCTAAAAATAAATGTGATCACTGTGGGGGGGCCCGGGGCCCTCAGGCCGAGTGAATGGAAGTATTGATGAGAGCGCGCACACACACACACACACACACACACACACACACACACAAACAAATAAAAGCAGAGTGTAAGAGCCACTGGCTTGAGGCCACAGTTGTTGTTTGTGGCCCATTGCTATATGTGCAACACACACACACACACACACACACACACAGATACTATTATTGCAGGTTCTTGTTTTCCTCTTCGTCCTCCACCTGATCTGACTCGAACAGAACAAAGTGATTGTGTTTCTGTGTTTCTGTGTTTTGAACGCTGACCGTGGATTCACCTGCTCGCGTCGTGGCAGCTGATGTGTGTGTGTGTGTGTGTGTGCTCAGTTTGGGTCGTCAGGTTTGTGAGAGTTAGAAACTCACAGCTCGTCTACATGTTGAAGATATGTTTACTGTTATTTTACATTTCAGGTTCTTTCTCATTGGTCGTCTTGGTGATTTAAATTAAAAATAAAGTTTATGTTTAACTGTTAAATATCAAACCTCAGTTACGTTTCTTTATCATGAGGATTTGATCCGAAATGTTTCAGCCCCAAAGAACGAGCAGAGTGAAGAACAGCAGTGTCACTCAGAGATTGACTGATTTAAATCACATGTGACTGATCCTGTTCACACACACACACACACACACACACACACTTACTTACTTCAACATGGCCTCTGGTCTGTTCTCTCCTCACAGGCCAATCAATAGACAACATGTTGAGCTCTATACAGGCAGAGCTACTATGGATCCAAGGCCTAATTGTGTGGCAGCAAAGTGTGTGTGTGTGTGTGTGTGTGTGTGTGTGTGTGTGTGTGTGTGTGTGTGTGTGTGTGTGTGTGTGTGTGTGTGTGTGTGTGTGTGTGTGTGTGAGAGAGCAGTGGGCCAGTCAGAGTTACTAAAAGCTTGTCTGTGTCACGATCGCATCTGTGACTATTTTAAGTAGAGAAATATTCTACAGAGAAATTTCTAAATGTTCATGTTTCATATGAATTTTCTTTTTTAATAATCACCACGTTTATTTTTCCCACCTCAGTCCTGCAACCTTCTTTCTTTCTTTCTTTATTCATTCATTCATTCATTTATTGCACCAAACATATTTTCATACATTTCATCTTTGGATCGTTGAAAGTGACACGATCATGAAATAAAAACATTTCAGATCGATCGATTTTTCTACCTGAATATGTGATACTGGTTTTATGTGAACCTTGAAGATCACAGATTCTTGTCTGTCCAAAGTGATGCTGTAAAAAGAGACGGCTCGTCCAAATCAAGGCGTCCTCCAGCGTCTGAGAGAGAGGACGATGTCCCACTGTCCGTTGTCAGGATGGTAATAGTGCGGTGGCGTTTTTAATAAGTGCAGCTAGAATAGGATGTGGTTTGTCTTATCTGTTTTATATATAAAGACGAAGGAGATGCAGAAGAGACACCGAAATACAAAGACAGACGAAAGAAGAAAAAGACTTGGAGGTTTCCAGACATTTAACCTGAAGGCTGCAGGCTGAAGGTTCCAGAAAATGTCCAGAGACACTGACTCAGACGTTAACGTTCAGGAGCATGTGTGGACTCTGTGAAGACACAGAGAGACACAGGAGACGACAGACAGCTAGAGAGACAGACAGTTGACCCCTGTGGCGTCTCCTCGTGTCCCTGCCCTCGTCTCACAGACGAGCAGCAGGACGGACGCGGAACACAAACTTATGATTTGCCCTCTCCGTCCAGGCTCCATAACTCACCACCACGCCTGCCGTTCGCTGTCACCGCGCACAGACTCGGGTTGAAATACGACCGCCGGGTCCGTCCCCGCGGTCCACTCCAAAACAACGTGAGGATGGAAAAATGGCAGCAGGAGGCGCAGGGTTAATAGAGCGATCCTCCTCTTTTAATTGAAAAAGTTAAACGAGGCGACGGGGCAGCGATGTTATTACAGGGAATGAGACGGGAGCAGAAAGATGAATGGCGGCCTCTGAGGTTGGGTTAATGAGGACACGGGGGGGGCATGTAGGATACTGGACATGAGGGTCAAACGTTACTGTGTGTGTGTGTGTCTGTGGGACGCAGGGACACAAGGATAGAAGTTTAGTTTTGTGCAGGTGATAGATTCGGATCTTTGTGCTTCGAGATTCTGGACGTTTATGGATTTGGAGTCAAAACAGAGCAGTACCACCGCAGACTGTGGGGGGGCAGTGTCACCAATAATTCAATCGAGACGAAGAAACACGAAGAAGAACTTTAAACTGAGGCAGAACTTTTCAGGAGAGGTTTTGGTGAGTTCCCTCAGAAGAACATTATCGTCCACATCTCTTCCGTCCTCCCTTCACTGACGCTGTCGCTCTGCGATGACGTCACCTGACACTAAAGAACTAGAGTCATGATGTTTTAAAGCCTCTCGAGGGTTTTTTTTTATCATCTGAACATAAACAGGTTGTTTGACTGATTATTTAGTTTTTCTGAGGATGACAGCCTCGTAAAATAATACGGCCGCAAGGTCGGTCAGCTGTAAAACCAGTGACCACGGAAACACCGACGCGTCCTCGAGTTAAAGCGGCAGCAGAGTCCTGAACCTTCCTGTTGTACACACGTCTTTATTCTCTGACATGTGAACAGCAGTACAGTTACACAGGTAGTACTCGAATCCTAGGAAAATCCTCCACTCAGATAAAAACCCTTTTTATTCGTCTGAGTGTGAATTCTCCAGCATCCATTCAGGCTAAAAACACATTTAATCACCTCATTGCCACAAAACAAGACAAATCAAGCGCTCCTTTTTCTGTTTAATATCTGAAACGGATCCAGGTCTTCCCCTTCAGGCCCCGTCAGCTCTCAGCGCGCCCCCCCCCCTCTTTACATGCCATCATTTATTAATGGTAAGAGGTCTGCGTAAAGCATTAGCCGTGTTTGTGATAAACCATTAGTGATGTATTTCATTTCTCTGTAGGAAACGGACGAGCGCTGGGGGCCGTTAATATCCGTTAATGTTAAGAGGCGGCGGAAGGGGAAGAGGTTCCTCCCTCTGAGGTGATTAGACCCGTCCATTTAGTTAGAGGACGCACACACACACACACACACACACACACACACACATACACATCATCAAACCTTTGTACATGTGCACAAATGTACAAATATCTGAAAACACTTCTTCTCCCAGGGAGTCACTGATCTGCTGATTAAAAACAAACGGGAAAGTTTTAAAATCTATTTAAAAACTAACAGGTGACCAGTTAAAAGATCGTCAGCGACGTTTTGAATCGGCTGCATTCAGAGAGAGTGTGTGAGAGTGTGTGAGAGTGTGTGTGTGTGAGTGTGTGTGTGTCTGTGTGTGTGTGTGTGTGTGTGTGAGTGAGTGTGTGTCTGTGTGTGTGTGTGTGTTTTGGTCTCTGGAGTGTCAACACACGATCAGATATAAATTAGTAATGATGAGCAGGCAGCTGGTGTGACTGTGGGTTCAACGTTCATCTCCACGGCTCGGTCACATTCTCTCTTCGAAAGTAAAGATAAAAAAAACTTTGAGACGAATGAACCGAACGCGTGAACAGTAACGTCACTTCCTGTTTGTAGCTGCAGACGTGCGTTCACACCACCACGTTTTTTCCTGCGGTGAAATCTAACTTCAGTGTAAAGACCTCATTCTGTGTCTCTCTCTTGCAGAGTCAGTCATCGTTGAGGCTGAAACTTCAGGTCCAGTGCAGCAGTTGTCGTCTCGTCTTCCTCTCGTCCGCAGGAGAACAGGTGAGTATTTGCAGGTAACGCACGGACGACACGAGCAAACATCGGAACCATCCGGCAACAGTTTTCTGAATCAAACCTTCAGCTCGTGTCTGCAGAGTCGGAGCGTAATAAGTCAACTGCTAATTACTGAAGAAGTGAGATTACAACCCGAGTGTGTTCCCTCCAGCACAAATCAATAGGTCATCATCTCTACATATTACTACATATCGGGGGGGGAGGGGTGCGTTTTTAATGGAGGACCACTGAGCCTGTTAACGTTGTCGCCATGACAACAACAACACAAAGACACTGTCATTGTCAGCATCCATAACAACATCTGGATGATATCACACAGAGCGGAGACGGGACGTTGACTGGTACTAACTTAAACACAACGTAACGTGATGCTAACCGTTCAGGTCACGAACCCTCCTCCTCCATGTTAGCAGCTGGGACATGAACCAAACGAAAACATCTGAGCAAAAGTGAAATAAATCAAAGATGGTTTCTGTTTTTTTGTGTGTGTGTGTTTCTTATCACACCGATGTTTGTTCAAGTGTTCGTTATGTAAAAATGAGCTGACGTCATGATTGGCAGCTGAGGCTGACTCGTGATTGGTCGAGAGAATGTGTCGTCAGGTTCCGTCTCCTGATCGCTGTCGCAACTGGAACTTTCATCCATTAACCATCGGCCATTGTTTGAAGCGAGACGAGATATCAACAATCTGTGAGTGTGTGTGTCTGTGTGTGTGTGAGTGTGTGTGAGTGTGTGTGTGTGTGTGTGTGTGTGAGTGTGTGAGTGTGTGTGTGTGTGTGTGTGTCACAGTCAATGATTGAACAGGTCAGTCCGAGCGTCCGAGCAGTGAGGATGTGTGTGAGCAAATATTTGTGCAGATATTGATGATCAGTTTTCACAGATGATGATTAACACGTCAGGTTCTCGCTCATCCACAGACTCAACCTGCTCAGCAGAGGGTCGCTGGTTTGAATCCGGAGGAGGAACGTTGATGAGCTCAGTGAGTTAAAGTGTGGATTAGAAAACGTCTGATGACTGAACGATCAGTCCATCCCTTAACCCACGGACCTGAAGAACTCGTTTCCTCTTCCTGTTTCCATGTTTCTGTGAAGTTTTGAACGAGTGAAGTTGGGGGAAGTTTTAAATCTTCCTCAGTGATCAGACTTTGCAGAATGAGCAGATTATTTAAAATGGTTGAAGTGTTTGTGTATTCTGGTCGAACCCAGATTGATTCTATCGTCTGAACAGATTTCTTCTGGGATTCTCCGACTCTCCTCTCTCCTCTGTGTAAATCACTCTTCGTCACCTTCATCATCTCATAATCAGACATCTCAGATTAGATTTTTTCTGAAATGAACTCGAGCGGCGACACGGCCTCGTGTGTGGAGGCGCTTTATTCCGAGTGACGAGAGACGCACTGTAAAAAAATCACGACATAATAAAACATGGTGACTTCAAGAGATGAAAATGTTTCTTCTCACATCCAGAACATTTCAGGAAAACGTCAGGACTTCAGAGCAGATCTGAAAACAGCTGCTTGAGTCCACGACCTCCACCCAGAACTCAGCTCAGAACTTAGATCGACTAAATCCAAAGCTCCGTCTTCACCACAACCTACAACTGTTGCTCCGTCTGTAGTTGCTCCGTCTGTAGTTTCTCCTCCGGCTTCTCGTCGTTAACGAACAAGACTCAACAGAAATATATTGTTTTCTGGCAGAGAAGCTGCAGAGGAGCTGCAGAGCCTCAGACTGTGAGACTCTGATTCTCATAAACTTTTATCTTTGGAACAATGACAGCAGAGATATTTTTAGATTCTAGAGACACGCTCATAATACTTGTAGAATAATGTTGTCAGGAAACGTTTAGTGTTGGTTCTGATCTGCTCATATGATAAGTTGACTTTAAAAATAACATAGAATTTAATGTTCATATTTATTGAGCACTTTTCAGAACAGACACAAGCTGCCTGGAAGATCAAATATTGATATTAGATCAAATTGTTCACTGAAATCATTTATCTGCCACATCTCAGATCCTTTTTCTTTGCTCTTCGCTATCAT
This sequence comes from Paralichthys olivaceus, assembly GCF_024713975.1. NCBI lineage: Eukaryota > Metazoa > Chordata > Actinopteri > Pleuronectiformes > Paralichthyidae > Paralichthys > Paralichthys olivaceus. The sequence continues at coordinate 19,581,079 of NC_091110.1, read as the reverse complement.
GCAAATATCAAGTTGTTGTTGTTGACATGTCTTTTCTACACAACAACTTTACAACCCGTCTGTAGCCATGACACAAATATCCGTCACCTCCTCCGTGAGACATTTTACTCGGCGTCAGAATCATCATTTATATTCTTGGTACAGTTAAAACATCTGGAAACTTCTGCTTCCACATCACCGACGCTCTTCCCTGCTCCGACTCATACGTGGAGTCGGACTGAAAAGATATTTGACATTTTACAGTGTTGGCCTCGTGGGGTGAAATCATCCTAACAGATCAGATCAGGCAGCTGAGGGCGGTCGATGCTGTTTAGAGACAGACTGATCAGTAAAACTGGGAGTTCTGATGTCTGGGAGCCGCAGATTTAATGAAGGAGACGGAGACAGACCGTGAGGAGGAGTTTTATCTCCGACTGCCACCACGGACTCCGACTTTTTATGTCACTGCACAAAGTAGAAGTGAATAAATGTAGTGAAGATAAAAATGGAAACTAATGAGCGAAAAGAAAAGAACAAAAACAGATTTTTAATTTCCTTCGCTCAAATTAAATTGACAATGTATGAGAGAAATATGAGTTATAATACAATTATCGTACAATTCTAATACAATTACACATTTCTGATCCCTACATTCATAGTTATTCTACCTTCTTGTAAAGAGTATTTCTATTTTTATTCAAATTTTAGTTACTACTGTATTTTCCCCTTGTGCTGCCGTTTCATTTCTACCTCACATCATCTTGAGAATGTTCAGCAGAAGTTGAAGAAAGATTTGACAAAAGAAAACAGACAAAAGTCAAAGTGCACGTTAAATACTTCTTTCTCTGACATGTTTTGTGTGATTTAAAGTATTTTATTTCTCTCATGTTGATCTGAGGCCTCGTCTCCAAACTCGCCTCCTTTATTTCTCCTCTGGTGTTTTCTCTCCTTCACAGACGCTATTTTCTCTTCTTGTTACTTTCTCGAATTCCTCTGTAATGAATGAGTTTTCCCCCAGAGTGTTAATGTGTGTGTGTGTGTGTGTGTGTGTGTGTGTGTGTGTGTGGTGTGTGTCTGTGATTGATGCCGGACAGCTCTGGTCACGCACCTGCTGCATTTGATTGGCCGGAGCGACTCCTACAATCAGAGGGGAAGTGACCGTCACCCCCCCTTTCTTTTTTCCTTCCTCCTCTTCCTCTTAATGCAGCCTCCTTCCCTTCCCTCCTTCTCTCCCCCCTTTTCTCCTCCGCCTTCCCCTCCCTCTCTCTCCTCCACACCTCGCTGGCCAGCCTGGTTGCTTGGCAACAGCCGCTCTGGCCCCCAGGTATTGTGGACGCGTGAGAGGAGGAAGAAAGAAAAATGAGACGACTGATATAGAGGGAGAGAAGGCTGGAGATGGGGAGGTGGGAAAGAGAGGGAGGGATTCAAGAAAGAGGATGGACAAAGAAAGAGAGGGAAGATGAGGGAGAACAGAGAGGTAGAATGTGGGAGGGCCAGCAGGGACAGAAGGGAAGGATGGAGAGAAGGGGGAGTGTATTTTCTCCATCTCCTCTCACATAATTCTCTCATTTATCTTTTCTCTGCGACCTCTCGGAGCCCTGAGGGGGCGGAGTCCAGACAAAGTCGTTTTCTAATTTCTTGCTTCACATTTGTTTCATATTTATTTTCACTCATTCGTTTCTCTTTAACTCACATCTCTTGAAATACTTTTGCTGTTTTCTCGTAAAGTTGGACGACGCGACAGCTGCCAAAAGTGAAGCCAAATGATCTCCCTCGCCCCCCTGGTGGCTGGCTGCAGTACAGCATAATAATCCTTTATCTCATCAACAAACATGAAACTTGAGACTCAACCTGATCTAACTCTGTCTCTGCAGGGCTCTGGTACAGAGGCACATTTGGCCTTGTTGCACTGTCCGTCACTGCTGTCTACACACACACACACACACACACACACACACTAAGAAGGCCGAGTCCATTGCTGTCCGCTGTCTGAACAATGAGTGATGTACAGTCTGTCTGCTGTCCTCTCTCGATACAGTGGACATAACAAAGCACTGCAGCCCACTCCATTTACACACACACACACACACACACACACACACACACAGTGTTCAGAGAGGAGCAGGTTCAATCTCGAGGTCGGGGTGATGAATTATGAAATGCGGAAAGTGGATTTTTCAGTGTGACCTTGGACGTTCGGCTGAGGCTCCATTTACTCTGAGCGTCTGTTCTTTCTTGTACGTGAAGCTCGTGACGCTGACGTCGACCGACTCAGAGCAGAAATAAATAAACAACTGAAAACAGATAATGAAGATAATGAAACTAACAAACATTCAGATGTGTGGGGGTCAGAGTGTGAAGTTCACTTATTCCAGTTCAGTTTTATTGAACGGCTCATAAATTCTTCAAAGTTCTCTTACGTCTCTTGTTCGAGTGATTCGTGCACGAGGACGCTGTGATTTTCAAATCATCCGCTCAAACTGTGTGAAGAAGTGAATTCAGTTCATCACGTATTGTATAAAAATGTTGTGTTACAGTTGTTGTACAGATGTTTTTGTGTTAAGAAAACATTTAAATCTGATTTTGGCGGATGATTCCAGTGATGAGGGAGAATCTTAGCCACATCTGTTATGAGTGTGTGTGTGTGTGCGTGTGTGTAGTTGTTGTTGTTGCTGTGTGAGTCAGTGTGTACATATATTTGTGTACTGTACATGTATGGCAGTAATTTCATGCTCCTGTGGCTCGGGCGGCTCTGCAGCCTCTGATTGTCCACCAGCCCTCCGCTCTAATGTCTATTGATTATTAATTGACTCTTTGGTGAGATGTGAACTCCACTGATTAGTTTCATATCACAGAGTTCACATGAAAATCTGATCAACCTCCTTCACTTCATTTAGTTTTTTTATTGAGCTGCTCAGTGGACTTTGTTTCACTGCACTCATCCATCCTTAGTTCATCCTGTCGTCCCGAGTCTCTTCCTCTTCCCTTCTTTCATCATAACAATGTGAGTAATAGAAAATAATAATAGAGACATTGAGCTGCTCAGATTAAATCCTGTGAATCTGCTGGATTGTATTCCTCCTCCTCCTCCTCCTCCTCCTCCTCCTCCTCCTCCTCCTCCTCCTCACTCTTGTCTAGTATATATTAGTTCTATTTAAACATGGCTGCTCATACCTCCCTGTACATTTGAACGCACACGTCACAGCACGGGAGTGTAATTCCAGTTACTGAGCAAACGTGCAACTGGATTGAAACTCTGTCGAGCGAGTGTCTCCTCAAATCAAGCTCATAAATATCAGACCTCTGAATATGTTGAACTTCATATCTCACAATTTTTAAGAAAACGGTAAAAAATATTCCTTGAACTGAGTGTGTGTGTGTGTGTGTGTGTGTGTGTGTGTGTGTGTGTGTGTGTGTGTAGCAGTGAGGGAGACATTTGATTTGAAGCTATACTCGTTCAACAGCCTTTACAAAGCCTCAGGGCATTTCTCTCTATATCTTTATCTTTCTGTGTGTGTGTGTGTGTGTGTGTGTGTGTGTGTGTGTGTGTGTGTGTCTCAGGCCTTCAGAGCAGAAAGGTCAGTGTTGAAATGCCAGCAGTCTTTTGTGTGTCTGTCTGCCTGATGTCTTCACAGCGTCTCGTTGTCTGTTTGTGTGATTGACATTCAGAGAACGAGCGACTGGAGACAGAAAATCCCTCAGAGATCTTCTTCAGGTGGATTCACAGCAGCAGGAGATACTGTCACCTTCAACGTATCTGTGATCATAGTTCGAGCTCCTTCCACTGAACGGCTTCAATAAAGATGGACGACCTGGCTCCACTTCTTCTCGTTGGACTCAAATATCCCAGATACCAACGCTGCCATCTTCACTTTAGTTGTCATGTGGAGTCTGTTCCGCAGTGATCGGTCATCTTCTCAGTGAGAGCTTCACCTGGAGTCCCAGTGTAGAACATCGTGACATCTCAGGTCACTTTCACACCTTGTTTGGTTCAGAGCTTCAGACTCTTCAGTTTGTTCTGAACCTAAACATCAGGTGAGAAACCAGAAGAGGCGGACCGATCACAGGAAGTACAGACAGCATTAAACCATAGTAGAAGAGGAAGAGGAAGAGGAAGAAGAAGGAGAAGAAGAGGAGGAAGAAGAAGGAGAGGAGGAGGAAGAAGAAGAAGAGGAGGAGGAAGAGGAACAGGAAGAGGAAGAAGAAGAAGAGGAGGAAGAAGCTTCAGTCTTCACTTCCGACGATATAATGTTGAACCACAAGGACGTTCATTTGGTGCTTTTGAACTAGTGTAGAGTACTGTAGTACTGTAGTACTGTGGAGTACTGTGGAGTACTGTAGTACTGTAGTACTGTAGTACTGTGGAGTACTGTAGTACTGTAGTACTGTAGTACTGTGGAGTACTGTGGAGTACTGTAGTATTGTGGAGTACTGTAGTACTGTGGAGTACTGTGGAGTACTGTGTTTTAAAGTGTTGATGCTGCCAGTGATACCATCATGTTACCATAGCAACCAGATGAAGCGCTTCGTCCATTTCCTCCATGACAACATGTCAGAGTGTGTGTGTGTGTGTGTGTGTGTGTGTGTGTGTGTGTGTGTGTGTGAGACTCCACACTTCCTAAGTGTGTGTGAGCGGAGGACGTGTTCTGCTCCTGCAGCTCAGTGTTGACAGGTCGGAGGTTCTCCTCTCGGCTCCTCTCGGCTCCTCTCGGCTCCTCCTCGGACTGATCCGACTCCAGAGACGCGTCTTCTTAAAGCGACACGTCTGTGACGAGGGCGAGGAGCGGGGGAGAGGAGGGAGACACCCGGAGGATGCTCACGAAGAGACCGGGGAGCAGCAGCCTCCATCTTCTCCTCCGCCTCCAGGTTATGAAACCATCTGCAACGTGATGCTGGACGTCCGCAGAAAAACCTCCAGGACCCCCTCCTCCTCCTCCTCCTCCTCCTCATCCTCCTCCCCCTCCTCCTCCCCCCTTCCCTCTCCATCCCCGGATCATACATGGACTGTCCCTGCGTCACGCTCCTTCCTGCTGCGTCTTTTCCTCCGCAGCCGCGTCGCCTCCTCCTCCTCTCCTCCTCTCCTCGTGTTCAGGTTGATATGACTCCATCTCCTCTCTGACTCCATCATCTCTCTGACTCCCTCTCCTCCTCTCTGACTCCATCTCCTCTGAACGTTCTCCGGCCTTCTGCCTCTCATCCTCCCCCCTCCCCCCCTCTCAGTCCATGAGCCCTGTCGGAAGGTAACGCTGCGACCTCCGCGGCACCGCATCAGCGTTACCTCCTTAACGCTGCGTGCGTGAATCTGCCTCACCCCCCTCCCACCCCACCCCACCCCACCCCATCCATCCTTCCTCGCCGTGCGGCCGATGCGGTGTTGGTGCGCGCTCTCGGCTCCTCAGCTGCGGGGCGCACGGCGGCAGGATGGTGCGGATCGCCAGCGCGCTGGGGCTCGTCATGTTCAGCGTGGCTCTGCTCATCCTGTCGCTCATCAGCTACGTGTCCATCAAGAAGGACTTCCTGCTCAGCACCCCCAGATACGGACCTAATGGAGGACCCAGGATGTACATGTTCCACGCAGGGTTCCGGTGAGTGCACACGTCGGTTGTTTACATCTTCCTGTGTGTGAATGTGCTGACACGGTGGACAACGGCCCGGATTCAAACCCTCTGCAGCTGCTGCAGCTCGTCTGCTCTGTCCGGAGCTTCTGGATGATTTGTCTCAGGATGAAATGAAATCCTCTTCAATGACGTGTCTGTCTGTGTGGTTCTCGAAAAGATGAAGGTTGAGTGAGTTGTTGTCTGTGACTCTGGAGGCTGAGGGGCCTGTCTGTGCCGGTCAGACCGGGCTGAAGGCCTCTGAGCTGCCTGAGGCCCGACCGGCTCCTCCACCGCTCTCTCACTGAGCAGCCGTCCTCTTCTTGGCCTCGTTAATACTTCGTGAGTCCACACGACCACGTTTCACTTTGAAAACGCATCCCCGTTGCTATGGTTACCGTCTGCTGCGACTGTATTAGTTTAGGAAAACGAAAACCGGACACGTGCTCTTCCTGATTGGCTCTTATCAGTCACCTGACAACGCTCGAGGCTGGAGTTACGCTGTAGCTACGGACGAGCTTTTATTTTTGTGTGTGAGTCACGTTGTAATTACACAGCGGAAACTCTAGAGGTGGTAGAGTTTACTTCAGGGTCACGGATCCCGCTGGAGCTGGAGCCGGTCATGTGATGTGTTTTCAGTTAGGCTCCATCGACACGACCACGTTTTCGTTTGAACGCGCGTCGGCTCCGCTCCAGATATTTGTTGGTCAGGAAACAGCCCGGTTTTATTTTGAAAACTCGGAGGCTGCGTTTTAGTCTGGACGATCAGAATCATTTGGAAATGTCGACGTAGATTCATCAGGCTCGGGTCACATGACGTCTCTCTGGAGGAAAACATCAGCTTCTTCACCTGAACTGACAGAATCCAGGAGAATGTATTTAAGGAAAACATCTGTCACTCACCTCACCTGTCTTCTGCATGCCAGCTCCTCTCACTGTACCTCTGTGATTCCATTTTGTCATTTTAAAGAAGAGTTTATTTTATTTTTTTTGTGAATTGTGTTTGTCCCACGCTGCAGCGAGAGGCCGCCTCGCAAACCAGACCTGAGGTGAATACAGAGTGACGACGTTTCGATGGAAACACAACGATCCGCTCCTTTTATTTCTCCGCAGCAGCTCGATCTCTGTTTGAAATCCATCTTGTTTGTAAAATCAGCTGCAGCTTCTGCTTCTTCCGGCTCAGACGACACTCGCGGCCGTTTAACTGTTTGTGTCGAGAACGTGACACAAACATTGACATGAGACCCTGAACGTGTTCGAGTGGTGCGGCTCTGGACCAACAGCTCCGTCAGTTTCTACCTTTATGATTTAAAAAGTTTCGCCAGATTTCTTTTTTGGAGGATTTTTATCCAGTTTTATCAGCAACAGAAAGTTTCTTATGTTATTAAAGTTCCTCTGCAGCCGCTTGAATAACTTAGATGTCATACGGACAGTTAACATGTTCAATAGGGGAGAGTGGGACTCTAACACTCTAACACTCACATACCTTCACACTAACATGAAGCATGAACTTATCGTCCAGAATTGTCATTCTGCTGGTTCTGGTCCAGCGCCGCACCCCCCCCCCGAGTCACTATCTACAAAGATGGTGGACGCTGCATCAACAAAACCAGCTGCTGGAGATCTGCCGTCAGATCCGGGTCAAACAGTATTTCTTCTCAGTTGTGAGTGTTTGTTCTGGCCGGGCTCAGCCGAGGTTTACCGTGCAGGACAGAGCGAACGACCACAGGAGGTTTGAATGTTTCATTCAAACCTCCTGTGGTCCGACCTCTGACTCTCCACTGTCCTGAAGCTGTAAACTCCTCCCACCTGGTCTTCTTTGCCGGATTGAACCAAACTTACCAACAAATACTATTTGACCGGTTGTTTCTGCTGCAGCGGAGCTTTGACCTGAGTCTTGACATTTTGATGTTCAGTTAAAAAGATAAACACGTCCTGGACCTTTGTCTCTGCACAGAGACGGAGCCGATGTCCATTTTTTTTCTCATTTGGCTTTTTATTGACTCTTGATCTGAAGAAGGAAGTTATTCTACTGAGAAAGAAAAACATTCAAAATGTCAAGATTTCTCTGCAGGAAGTGAAACAGAAGCTTCTGAAGCGTAAACATGGTTCATCTGCTGAGTTAATTCACATCAAGGCCTAATTTCTCTTTTATATTATATTATAAAGCTTTTTCTTTACAGTTAAAATTCGTGTTCATCTTAACAAGTACTCTGATTTCACACAAACACAGTTCTTCACAGTGTGACTTAAACAAAGCATCATTCGATGTGAACAGCTGATTTCAAACTTAAACAACTTGTTCAGATGAACTTTTTTCCGGCAGTAAAATCCTGAAGTGATAGAAACTACTAAAACTACATTTACACTGAGCTCCTGGTGTAAATGAAACTGAATCAGTTTGACCTGCGGTTCTCTGCAGGAACAGAACGCAGAGCGTGTTCTGAACCGCTCCTCAGACACTTGCACATTTCAACCAGGTTTGTTTGAAGGCATTTTAGTTTTGTGAAGAAACTGAAGATATGATGAATCTGTTAGTTCAGCTGAAACTCCACTGACCGACTGTATTTACTGTAGTTGCTTGTGCTTTGAAGGATCATTCCGTTGATAGTTCAAATGCTGTTTCTACACAAACTTTAAATTTTCATTACAACTGAAATGAAACTCAAACAAAACAAAGCTAACATTTGAATCCCTGTTGGTCTTTTGCATCTAGAAACGAGAATTCAGTTCAAAGATGCCGCGCAGCTTCAAATCAAGTGGTTCAGTTGTGAACCCGTCTGACTCTCATTACCTTCAATGTCCCGTCAGACCTTTTCATTTAAAAAAAAAAAGCTAAAATGCCTCCGAAGAAATTTCAAGTGGATGAAGTGGAGCTCGTCCGAACTCGGGCAGCCTGACCTGACCTCCGCGTCTCCTCCGGTTCTTTTGTGCAGCTCCCAGCTGGCGATGAAGTATCTGGACCCGGCGTTCACTCCTCTGACCAACTCTCTCAGCGAGGACCTGCAGAACTCCTCGAAATGGAGGTACAACAGCTCTGCTTTTATACAGCAGAGGTAGGTGACGCGCACACACACACACACACACACACACACACACACACACACACACCGACACACACTGTTTAAATCAGTTTAACGAACCTCCTCCTGCTCTCTCTGATCTCTTGGTTTTACATTTGATGAATTGTTAGTTTTCTTTGTCTCTAAATCTGATACGATCTTGGATTAACTTGAATTATCAAAGAGAGAAAGTCTGTTGATTGCAGAGGACAAATAATTTAATTTTCACGGTTCCAGGTCAAAATCCAAGACTTGATGACTTTTGGCTGGTTCAAATATTCTGGCTGATAATTGAAATGATTTTTACTTCCTGTTGAGCTCCGTCAACATTAAGAATTCAAGGTTTTATAAAAACGTGGTTCTGTCTTGCAGGACTGAGATCTCTCAGTACATCGACATCCCCCACAACTTCTCCCTGACCCGAGGCTCGGTCCGTATCGGTCAGCTGATGCATTACGACTACTCCAGCCACAAATACGTCTTCTCCATCGGTGAGAACTTCCGCTCGCTCCTCCCCGACGCCTCGCCCATCCTCAACAAACACTACAACGTCTGCGCCGTGGTCGGAAACAGCGGCATCCTCACGGGCTCGCGCTGCGGACCCCAGATCGAGAAGTTCGACTTTGTCTTCCGCTGCAACTTTGCCCCGACTGAGATCTTTAAGAAGGACGTCGGGCGGCGGACCAACATGACAACGTTCAACCCCAGCATCCTGGAGAAATACTACAACAATTTACTGACCGTGCAGGACAGGAACAACTTCTTCCTGAGCCTGAAGAAGCTGGACAACGCCATCCTGTGGATCCCGGCGTTTTTCTTCCACACGTCGGCCACAGTGACGAGGACGCTGGTCGACTTCTTCGTGGAGCATCGAGGTCAGCTGAAGGTCCAGTTGGCCTGGCCCGGAAACATCATGCAGTACATCAACAAGTAAGATGTCGTCACACTCAACGGCGAGACGCGTCTTTATTATCCGTCTCGTAAAGTCATCGCGACGTAGGCTTCTGCATTTACAAGTTTTTTGACGTGTCTCAGTACTTTTCTGAAAGAGTTAGGCGCCGTAGGAAACTGCATTTGCAGGGATGAGCGAGTACTTGTCGCAGCGTTGTGTGTGTTTGTGTGGATCAATAAAATAAATCACGTTACAAACACAACACTGGTCTGTTCACAGAGCACGGGAAGTTTTCATTTGTTTGTTAAAAGTACTCAAACAAGTCCAGAAAATGTCCAGAGCAACTGACTGGGACTTTTGTTCTCACATCCAGAACCTCCAGGACATTTCTGGAAAAGTCTGGAGTTCAGTCTGCAGGAACAAAGTTCTCCATGATTAAGGTCATTGAAAGCATCAGTCCTTGGGCTGGGGGACACGTCAGTCAGTTCTTCTTTTTAAAACGTGTCTGTAAATGTTGTCGTGTGGTTGTTTGGTATCGAGCTGTGTTCTATATGGCCAAGAGGAGATTTAGGCTCCAAAGCCGGATTATAAGGAAGCAGCTCTTTAGTGAAAGGTGCGGAGCGGAGCTGTGTGTGTGGAGAGGGATTTAGTGTCGTGGCAGCGGAGTCGTCACCTCGTACAGTAGCCTAATCTTCAACAATCCCATTAAATCTACCTGCTCCTGAAGTATTAGCACGTTTAAGCAGCTCAGACGTCTTTCAGCTCCTCGACGACTCTTTGTTGAGGCCGGTGTGGAGACGACCCCCGGTGAGACGCCGCAGAGCTGAAGACTCGGTGAAAGCATCAGCGCTGATCATGTTATTGTTGTTGAAGTCTTGTCGGCTGGTTACGGATCAGACTCAGGGTTTGAGTGAAATACACAAATAAATAGCTAATAGTTAAAACTTTTCTTTACATATGTAATGGATCATATGGTGAATTCAGTATAAAGGACATTACGCTGATTCTTTGTGTTTTTTTTAATTCAAAAGAGAAGAGAAACATAATAATTAGAGTTTAATGATCAAAATAAATTCATATTCTAAACTATTAAACAAAAACAATCGTTTATTATTTGTTCACAAACAGTGAGAAGAGTTTTTACACTTGTTTGTTTGTGTTTTTAAAACTTGTTCTTTGTTTCATAGAGTAAATAAATAAAACCTTAAATATAAAACCCTGAATCATTAACTGAGCTTCTTTCTCTCTTCTTGTTTTTTTTTTTAACAGCTACTGGAAAACCAAGCAGCTGTCGCCGAAGCGCCTGAGCACCGGCATCCTCATGTACACGCTGGCGTCGTCCATGTGCGACCAGATTCACCTGTACGGCTTCTGGCCCTTCGGCTGGGACCCCAACACGGGCAAGGAGCTGCCGTACCACTACTACGACAAGAAGGGCACCAAGTTCACCACCAAGTGGCAGGAGTCGCATCAGCTGCCGGCCGAGTTCAAGCTGCTCTACAAGATGCACACGGAGGGACTGCTGAAGCTCAGCCTCTCGCACTGCGCGTAGAGCTGAAGCTCAGCCTCTCGCACTGCGCGTAGAGCTGAAGCTCAGCCTCTCGCACTGCGCGTAGAGCTGAAGCTCAGCCTCTCGCACTGTGTGTAGAGCTGAAGCTCAGCCTCTCGCACTGCGTAGAGCTGAAGCTCAGCCTCTCGCCCTGCGCGTAGAGCTGAAGCTCAGCCTCTCGCCCTGTGCGTAGAGCTGAAGCTCAGCCTCTCGCGCTGTGTAGAGCTGAAGCTCAGCCTCTCGCACGGTGCGTAGAGCTGAAGCTGAAGCTCCTCGCTGAACTCTGCTCCGAAGGCTTCAACAGACCAGAGGCGTCGAAATGACAAAACGGACAAAGGCAGGATTCACGTACTGTTTCTGATGAACCGTTACAAACTGCTCGAGAGAAGAGTCGTGGTTTTGTTTGGCTGCTCGAGGATCTGGAGTCGAGCAGGACTGCAGATCCTTTTGTGAAGCTGAGACTTGTGGGAAATGTTGTCCTGCAGAATATCACCGGCTCAGATTATTTAATTTAGTTTTGAATCCCTCCCGTGATGGAACCTCTGCGACGCAGGTTCTCTGCCTCGTGTTTCCTGCGGGTCGTAGAGGAAACTCATGATTGTCCAGATGAGTGAGATCTTGTCTCGTATCTTCATGAACAGTTTTGACGTATATTAGGTCTCATATCTCGTATCTCCCACCTTCAGTCTGTTATTAAACTGGATCGTGTTCCTTCATGTCACACAGTCATTTCTTTTGATGCTGTGTCACTTTGCAGAGCTCTCAGACCCCGAACCTGTCAATCAGACAAACACTGGGTGTGTGTGTGTGTGTGTGTGTGTGTGACGAGCTGCTGCGTCTCCCTGCGTTTCTGCTGCGGAGCTTCAGTTTGACGTTTGAAATAAAAGTAGTTATGAACTCAACAATAAAAAACAAGTGGATTCAGTCAACGCACACACTCGAGGGCTTTTACTTTGAAGGAGATACAGGAAGTGCTGTCTGTTCGTTCCATGTTGGACGGATAAACATTTTGTTGGAGACTGGGACAAACACACGTCACTCTCGGCTCAGCGAGTTGTTTTCAACCTCGAACAAAACGGCGAGTTAACGTCTTTAACTCACACGTTAACTCGCTGCTTGTGTCATCAACTCTATGCACCAATCAGGACGAGTCTCGTTCTGACATCATCATCATCATCATGTCCTCAGGGACGTGTTTGTTTTTGTTCGTGTCTGTTTGAGATGAAGTCAGGGGTTAGAATAAAGGTGAACGTACGTTGTCTCTTTGTCCCGTGGTCGTGTGAAATCATCACTTGAGCCAAACGTTAAGTTATTTTATACGTTTGCTGCTGGAGGACGTCAGTGAGACGACGTGAGACGACGTGAGACGACGTGAGACGGATCAGTTGTGATAATAAAGTTCTCTCACGTGACGTTAAGTTTCCTGAGGTTTGAACCTGGAAACTAAACTATTTGCATCGTGTTCTGAAACATCAAGATTGTTTCACACTTTATCAGGAATTTTACGACTTATTGTGAGAATGATTTTGTTCTGGTGGTTGTTGAGGGATCAGGTGTCGTTAGATGATTTAAGTGTTTCGAAGTCTTATCATGTGAATCATCAGATTTTCTTTGCTGCAGAGAATCTCACATTATTTCTTTTTTAACGTGCAGCTGCTTCTATTTTCTATTTGTTTGTTTCTTTAGTTTCATTCCAACACGAGATTTCTGGGACTGGAAACGTGACATTTTCGGACAAAACGATTGTCGGCGGTTAAATTCCCTGTTTAATAAGAACGATGTTATTTTGTGACGACACCTCAGATGTTTCTGTAAAATACAAAGTCTGTGAAACTTCAGGTTTTTAAAGAATGTATTTGCTTTTTGAATGAAACTCCGATATTAACGAGCCTGACTCCATCCACATCGATCTGTCTTTAGATTTCACGTTGTAAACACATTTAGACATCAGTACGCTGTAGGAGAACAAATACATTTCATCCAATACTTGAAATTAAATATATTTACTCTGTATTTATCATTTAGTTATTAAAATGAATGAAATCATCAGTTTGACAAAGTGTCTTGTCTTGAATTTTAACCCTTCGCTCTCCGTGATTCTTAAACAAGAAGCTTAGATCATGATGTTTGTTTGTTTGTTTGTTTGTTTGTTTGTTTGTTTGTCAGCAGGATTAAAAAATACTCAACAGATCCAGGATCAGTTCCATCGGAGCGTTTTTTTGAATAAAGTCAGGACAGATTTTAAATTTCGACAATAAAACACATTCGTTGTAAACAGATGATGATGTTACGCAATTTTTTAATTTACATTTTTTTAGTTTAGGAAAGAAAAAAAAAAAAAAAAGTCGTTTAACGACTCCTGTGACCTGAAGTGAAATATGATGTTTTAAATTGGCTTCTTCTCATTTGCACATACATGACCCTCCGGGCCCCAACACGTGATCAATCACGACCCCCCCCCCCCCCCCCCACTGATGAATGATGTCATTATTTCTGTGCCAATAGATGTGAAATAATCAATAATAATTGTAATGATATTGATAATGTAAAGCAAAATAACTGGTGCGACGTGAACGATGAACAAGGACTAAATAAATTAAATGGAAAAAAAATTTGAAATGAATCTGGATTACACACAAAAAAATATATTTTATCATCATTTTTAAATTGAAAATTAAAAATGATGAAATATTTGACGTCAGGATGAAAACATCTTGTTGTAAAGTGGGAATACGTGAAAGAGAAAGAAAGACCCTCAGAATATAGGTCAGCGTGTTTATGCAGCGACAGAGGTCAGATGGCGAGCGCTGGGGTCGGCTGACCTCTGACCTCTGACCCTTTCAGTCCTGCCGCCTCGTGTCAGCAGCTGCTAACAAAAGAAAACCTGCCCGAGTCAACAGCTGGATTCAAAACCTTTGTGATTTAACCGAGTGCCATTCATTTTATTTGAATGAATCAATTTGTTAACTTCAAGCATTTAAAAAAAAAAAACTGAAATTACACTTTCCCCCTCCTGTTGTTTACATGTGACACGTGACATCGTATTAAAGTTAAACACAACTTTCATCGAACGAGGGCCGATCACACTTCACTGATCTGAAAAGGCACAATTAATAAATGAGAATTAAGGAGATTAATTAAAGAGTAATGCAACAGGAAGCTTGAGAGGAGAGTTCAGAGTTCAGAGATAAAGAGAAAAACTTTATTGATCGCTGCAGGAGGAAACCAGGTCACTGCAACACAAAGAATCTGACGGAGGAGACAAAAAGAAATAGTCATCAACACATAAACAAATAAGCAAATAAAAAAAAATCTGTGCAATTTTCCTCATGAAGAATTGTTGAAATTAATCCTTTTATTCAGGTTTTGTTATTAAAATACTTGTTAATTATGAAGCAAACACATAATGAACGATATGAAGACGTTAAGTTAAAGTCTGATAATGAAAATAGAGGAAACTTAATTAAATTCACTTATTCAACAGAACTTCGGTCTGAAGAGAATTGAAATAATAAGTTAATGAAGCTGCAGATCAAAGAGAATCCGGAGTGACATGTACTTTTAATTTGAAACCAGTTCTACTCATTTGCTCTTTTCTCCACTTGAACCATGTGGAGATATGAAATATTCATGCTCCTCTTCCTCCTCCTCCTCTTCGTCTTCTCCTCTTTGATCAGAAGTGTGAACATTCAGAAAGTCTCAGTCTGCAGCCGTCGCCCTGATGGTCGGCACCGCCGCCGTCTTCAGGCCGAGAGGAAATCAATAAATCAAATGTTATGATTAAAAGAGCAACACGCCGGAGGACATTAAATAATCATGGAGGGAGGAAGAGGAGGAGGAGGAGGAGGAGGAGGAAGAAAACCCTGAACTCCTGTAGTTCAGGAATGACCACCAGGACTTTATCATTGTTGTTGTTATTATTATGGGATTAGGAAATTGTTCCTTGTTTGAAATAATCTTCTGGAACATGAATGTGTGTTGTTTGTTTGGACTCAGTCGACTTATTGTGTCCTGGTCGTCCTCTGTGTGTCCCCAGGTTCACACAGTTTACTTCAGTCCACTGCTTCAGGTCACAATCTAAGTTTGTCAAACTTCACTTGTTGTTTTTCTTTCTTTTCATTTTTGTGGAGCTAAAATTTAAAAAAATTTTGAAATAATGATCTAAGATCACGAGTCCTCACAGGAAGTCAACATGAAACATTCAATCATTAACTCCTAAAGAAACAGGACATTTAAAGGAATAAGTTTATAGGACAAAGTTAGTGCCGAGAATAAAGTGTCCAGTTTATCTGCTCTCGTATTTTTCTTTTATTTATCAAGTGAAGATGTCGAGATCTAAATTTGCACCAAAATAAACTGTCGTCTGAACAAACTGTCTCATGTTAAGAAAGTCAAAGTCAAAATAAAGAAAAGGATGAAAGTCGTTGAGAGACATTCTTTAAAATGTAGGAGATGTTGTATTTCTAAGGATTTAACAATTACAGATATTTTAAAATTCAAGCTGTGCTATGAAATTATTATAAAATCTTTAAAACTGGGACCAAGACATTTTATAAATGTATTTGTTGTTTGAATAAAGTCACAGAAACAGATGATTGTTTAAAACATAAAACGATTTTCCATCTGCTCCTCTAATGAAACTTTAATTTAATTTATCATCAAAGTCTATTTTTCTTTCAATGTTTGGTTTAAAAGAGATGAAGTTAAATTTATGTTTTTCATTATTTCCTGTTTTAAATCTCTCTCTCCAAATCAAGATTCAAATATATCTGTTACAAAAGTCATATTTTTACATTTACACATCAGGTCACACACACACACACACACACACACACACACACACACACACACACACACACACACACACACACAGTGTTCACTCAGAGCTGCTCTCAGATCACTGAGAGGAAACTGAGCTCACATGGAAATTCATCACTAATATTGATCTGAATTAACATGTGTGGCTTCTGCCTGTGGCCATGTTCTCTGTGATGTGTGTGTGTGTGTGAGTGTGTGTGTGTGTGTGTGTGTGTGTGTGTGTGTGTGTGTGTGATTGAAGTGGGTTTAATGAGTAGAGACGATGAGCCCGTTAATGATGTGAATTATGAAACGTATCCCAATTAAAAAACAATTATTTCATTATGTTTATATATAATATAAATATATATATATTTATCAATAAATATCACAAATTATAAAACATAGAATCAGTTTTTACATTGTTTATATTATTATTATAAAAAACTGGAAATAAGATTTTAAATTGTGGTGAAACCAAATGTTTTTTATTTGATCAGAACAATATTTAAAAACTTGTATTAATAACACAGATGATGAAGTAACTCAGTGAATCACTGAAGCCGTAGATTCATTGTTCTTGTATATTAACTTACACACGTTGAGTTTATGGAACATTTAACTTTCAAAATAAAATCTGCTCTGATAAAAACTCCTCAATGAACGAGTCTCTGCTGCTCCTTCTCCTCCTCCAGAGATTTTCTTTTGTATAAAAACTTTAAACGTTGTGTTAAAAACTGTTTCTTCTCCTCGTGTGTGTTTCTCTGAGGTTTATTTACTGTTAAAAGGTTTTTTTTGGTTTTTTCACTCTCGAGGATTTCACATCTATGAGACAGTACAAATAAAATGTGATTGATTGATTGCTCCACATTTCCTGAGAGGGAAACGACAGCGAGCGTTCATGGCCTCGGTTTGTGTAAAGTCCTGCTGCAGCTCCGGGCCTGAACAAACTGCAAACACAAAACATTCAAAGAGGAAATTTACTCATATTTACAAATTGAACTTCAGCTCTGCGTCCAAAATATTACAAAATTAACAATCTGAGTGAAACCTATTTACCGAAAGTACTGGAACTATGCAAATATTTACCAGTTAAATATTAAAACTCTGGTATTAGTATTTTTTTATAACTTATGACTGTGTGGTCGTGTTTCTGACTTTTACAAATGTTCAACCTGTTTCAATACAATCATTCAATATCATACATATATATATATATATATATATATTTATATATAAACATGTAGAATTATTATGATCAACATTTTTAATATTATTTCCTGTCATTTGTTATATGTAGAATGCACAAAATATAATTAATAACTGTTTTATCTTCTCTATTGCTGAATATACTGAATAATAGATGTGGACATAATATTATTACACCTTTGTTTCACTTCACATATTTTAATTATCATTGGTTTTTTTAAAACTTTTAATTAAAGACATTTTAATTAATGTGCAGTGTCCTTCTGAAATAAATGTTGACGGATCCATCATCCTTTATTTTTAAAAACATGGCTGCTCTGTTTAATCAGTTCTGTTCCTTCTGCGTCTGTTCTCTTTATTTCTTTGTGTCGTTGTTGTAGCAGCTGATAAACTCAGAAAGTCACATGACCTCTTGTGAAATTTAGATTTACTTCACCTGTCTGACATATTTAAAAAAGGATCATAAGTGATTTTAATAACTCAAACTTTGTATTTGCTGTGTTGTGCTGTGTTGTGTTGCAGTTTATCATCGGTGAAGGATGAACGCCGGCTCGTCCTCAGACTGACTGAGATGAAAGGCTGTTAAATGAGAGTTTATTTAGAGCTGGAAACTCGGTGGTAATGGCGTGCGGTCACATTTGAATACAGCGGGTTGGCTCTGCACGCGGCCATTGTGTTCCCATTAAAAGCTGATTTCACGGCCAACAGAACCACAACAAAAGAGGCAGCAGGTCCAAAAAGTTTGAAAAGACTTGAGGAGAATAAAGGAGGAAGAGGAGGAGGGAGGGAGGGAGGAGGAGAATAGAAGAAAGAAGGAGAATGATGGAAGCGTGCTCTTCTTGGAATTTCAAAAACTCAGAAACAGTTAAAACATTTTAAATCTCAGAGTCGTCTCCATGTTTCTATGAATCTGTGTTTAACATCATTAACGATGAGTGACTGATCTATAACCACAGAATATTTGTATTTGTTTATAAATGTATCACTGACTTGTAAATCTATTCATATGAGCCTGTTAATTAAATTCAGATTTCTATTAGTCTTTAGTTTTTTAAATAAATCTAATGTCTTTATCTCTGTTGACACATTTATACATCTCTAATCTGTATAAAATACGTACATGTAAGTTTATAAAGCTATTTTATTCACATATATATATTTATATGTATATATATGTCATCTCTAAAATCTTTTTGCCCATATGTGTACTGCACTTTTATATAATTCCTATTCATAAACATTTATAAAAACTAAATATTCGGTGGTATCTGTACACGTTTCTACAAATTAATATAGTTTGAGATTTTTCTCCAGGAAATAAATCTCTGTAAATATCCATGTATGATTTCAGAATAACTTCCTAAATCTTCTCTGCATATTGAAAAATATTAAAAATATTCAGGCCTACAAGTCAAAATGTATAATTCGTCTACAAGAATAAAATGTCAACAATTCCAATAATTACTTCTTTGAGTTTTACCTCCATAATATTTATAATATCTAAGTTAGTATTTCTAACAGCCTCTAAATTAGATCTGTTCCATTCTGTATATCTCTGCATCATTTCTATATATTGAGGAAAATATATATCTAGTATAATTCAGGTCTTTATATTTTATCTGTGTTTTATCTTTTCTTAACCATTCTATATTTACATTTCATTAGTTTCTCATAATCTCAACATGCTTGTCTTTCTATAAATCTCAGTAAAGGTGTAAATATCTGTATAAATCCCATAATATCTGTACATACTGCTAAATGTTAGTTTTATATTATATATTATACGTTTTCTGTATATAACACCAAACATGGCTGCCACCAAAACACACAGAGCAGGACTCACCACATCTAACCACTGCAGGAGGAGGAGGAGGAGGAGGAGGAAGAGTTTACAGCCGGACAGATGGAGCCCCATCCCAAAACTGCTGGGTCATTTAGAGAGAGAGAGAGAGAGAGAGAGAGAGAGAGAGAGAGAGGATGACACTGGTCAGACTGAGAGAAAAGAGAGAGAGAGTCAGTGGGACAGATGCGAAGCAAAGCGGAGCGGTGTTTGTCACCAACGCTGTGGATTAGCATGTGGTCTCCAGCACAAAGCTGCAGATCAATAACTGCTGCTCAGTACACAGCAGATGGTCCAGAGGGACAGACAGAGAGACAGGAAGAGAGAGAGAGAGAGAGAGAGGGAAAGACAGAGAGACAGGAAGAGAGAGAGAGAGAGACAGAGGGACAGACAGAGAGACAGGAAGAGAGAGAGAGAGAGACAGAGAGACAGAGACAGAGAGACAGAGAGACAGGAAGAGAGAGAGAGAGAGACAGAGACAGAGACAGAGAGACAGGGAGACAGAGAGAAAGACAGAGAGAGAGACAGGGAGGGAGACAGACAGAGAGAAAGAGAGAGAGACAGACAGTTAAGACCATATTAAACAGGTAAATTCACTGGACGGTGTAAAATGCTCAAATGAAATTTAAAAGATAATAAAAACCGCCAAATATAAAATCAATGACACTTCATGAATATTGAAGAAACGATTACGGCAAAAAAGAATTTGCTGAATTTTTACGATACAAGTTTAAATTGCTTTAAAATATAGAAACAGATCGTAGCTGATAAAATGTTCGTTCGTCTGCAGCTTCACAAGAGCAGTGTTTGTAATTATCACAGTTTTAACTTGAAATAAAAAAGTATTTTAAAGAACACAACCTCAGGAAATACTGCATCTTAAAAAAGAATATGATTCTAAATACTTTAAATTAACGGAGCTCCTGAGAGCTGTGAACTGAAAGCACAGTAAATAAAGAGCCCAGCATCATGACCCTGCACACAGTGGAGATACAGAAGCTAATGATTATCTCACCAACGTCTGCAAACAACACACACACCGGAACTTTACCCTCACGTTCAAGTGTCAACTCACATCTAGTCTCCACATAAAAACAGTGTCAGGCTCATATATTCATTCATATTATTATATAATATTAATTAATTAATCACGTCATGGTCGTGAAACAGATCCAAGAAAAACATGAAATAAAACACGTTAATAAATCAAATTATGCTGAATTATGAATTTTGGGAGGTTGAAGTTTTTTCTGTGCATCGACCAACTGATCTGATTCATGAGGGGACGAGTTACAAGTCACTGTCTCTCTCTCTGAAGACACAGGTTCAAATCCCTGCTCTACATAATGGTTGGTTAGTACTCCATCATCCTTCTGTTGGTCAGAGTACACAGTGTTCAGAACGAGCACACAGGATAAAGGGTCAGGGTTAGGGTTAAGTTAAGGGTTGGTAGGTAAGAGAGGGGTAACTGAGCCCATCTCATATTTAAGGTGGCAGGAGGTAAAAGTTGGTAGGGTTAGGGTTGGGGTTAGGGTTAGGGGTTAGGGCTAGGGTTGGGTTTGGGGTTGATAGGGTTAGGGTTGGGGTTGGGGTTAGGGTTGGGGTTGGGGTTGGTAGGGTTAGGGTTAGTAGTGTTAGGGTTAGGGTTGGGGTTAGGGTTGGGGTTGGTAGGGTTAGGGTTAGGGTTGGGTTAGGGTTGGGGTTAGGGTTAGGGTTGGTAGGGTTAGGGTTAGGGTTGGTAGGGTTAGGGGTTAGGGTTAGGGTTGGGGTTGATAGGGTTAGGGTTGGGGTTGATAGGGTTAGGGTTAGGGTTGATAGGGTTAGGGTTAGGGTTGGGGTTGATAGGGTTAGGGTTGGTAGGGTTAGGGTTAGGGTTAGGGTTGGGGTTGGGGTTAGGGTTAGGGTTGGGGTTGGTAGGGTTAGGGTTAGGGTTGGTAGGGTTAGGGTTGGTAGGGTTAGGGTTAGGGTTAGGGTTGGGTTAGGGTTGGGGTTAGGGTGAGGGTTAGGGTTGGGGTTAGGGTTGGGGTTGGGGTTAGGGTTGGTAGGGTTAGGGTTGGTAGGGTTAGGGTTAGGGTTGGGGTTGGGATTGGGGTTAGGGTTAGGGTTGGGGTTGGTAGGGTTAAGGGTTGGGGTTAGGGTTAGGGTTGGTAGGGTTAGGGTTAGGGTTAGGGTTGGTAGGGTTAGGGTTGGGGTTAGGGTTAGGGTTAGGGTTAGGGTTGGTAGGGTTAGGGTTGGTAGGGTTAGGGTTGGGGTTGGGGTTAGGGTTAGGGTTAGGGTTATTAAAAGTTAGTGGTGGAGTCTGTAACACAAGAGATTCCCCCTCTGCCTTGAATAGTTCCAGATAACGACACTGACCCTCAAAAATATTTATTAAAGTCCTGGATGTTTTGTGTTTCTTTACACTAGATAGATGAATGTTCGATGTCAAAGTGAATTTGTGATCGCAGCTCTGAGTGTGTGTGTGTGTGTGTGTGTGTGTGTGTGAGTGTATTGATTCTTTCACGGCCTGTCAGTCTCAGCTTCTCAGCCGTCGACAGTTGACCTGTTAAAACAGTTTCAGTGACTTCGAGGGGAAAAGTTGTAGGAAACGTCAAGACCTCGTCAGCGAGCTTGTGGCAAAGACTCATGGGAAATGTAGTTCTTGGGTGCGCGTTAATCGTTTTTAAATTATCAAAAAACGAGGGGGTGGAGCTTGAGTCAATGCTGTGCAGTGATGTCAGTGTTTTTTTTACATCGTCATGTTGACTCCTAACTCTGTCACTTCCTCCCCTCGTCTCCTCCTCCCCCTGCAGCTGCTCCTTCACAGTATCCCTCCCCCATCTTCTGGATCCGCTATCCTCCCACCTCCTCACCTCATCCCTCCTTCTTCCATCTTCTGCCATCCAGACCATCGCTGACGTATCACTATCCCAGGTCCCTCTCTTCCACCATCTTCCTCCTCTTTTCCTTCTTGTCCTTTTTCTTCAACTCTTCCTCATCCTCCTGCACCACCCGCTCATTCTCTCCATTTCCTTTCTCTTCTCTCGTCTCGCTGCGTTCTGGAATCTCAGGCAGAACCAAAAACATCGACAGCCTCTCCACAGCTGAAACTCTGGAGAGAAGACAGACGGACAGTGGGACAGATAGAGGGATGCACAGAGGGATTGATGGACAGAGGGATGGACGGACAGACAGGTCGTCCCTCAGCAGACCCCCTGCCTGTCTCTCTGACAGCTGATCAAAAGGAGAAAATGGGTCAGGCTTCTGTTCTTCTGTCCTTAATTACACAACAACCTTTTAAACAAAGCAACATCTGCCCGACTATACCCAGCCTGCTCCTCCTCCCCACCTTCTTCTTCTTCCTCTCCTCCCTCCATCCTTCTCCTCATCCTCCCTCTCATCACTCGCACACAGTCGAACACTTTATCCAAGAAGTCCACAGTTTGATGGAACGAGGAAATAAAGTGGAAGGTCAAACTGGTTTACTTTAAACAACCCAGAGTCTTTTACTCAGAAATAAATAGATATTTTCTTGGGTTGAAGCTTTTTCCACATTGTGGGACTAGTAAAGGATTATCTTATCTTATCTTATCTTATCTCATTTTATAATTGTACAAAAAATAGGTACACACAAAACTTTAAATTTTACTTTTCTTTTGTTGCTGTTTCAAGGAAACTATAATTTTAACATTTTATGATATTTTACAAAAGGTTTTAATTGAAACAGCTGCGGAACTAAAAAACAATCTTTTTAATATCTGGTCAATTCCAGTTTATTTATTAATCAAATTTAAAGCAACCAGAGTTAAATAACGTCCTGTACAACAAATAAAGATATATACATGGAGCATCTGGAGGGGTCCAGGCATGATTTAGTGGAGTAAAAGGGAATTACCTGAAAAATAAAGCTTTATAAATGAAGTACAGATATATGAAAAATACATATGTTTTGGTGAAATATATCTCATGTTGTTGACGGAGATGGAAATAGACTCTTTCACTTTAAACCTACGACCCTGACGTCATTGTTGTGGAATTATTATTAATCTCATATAGAGTAAGTGACTTGTTGTTTGTGTTGTTTTATGATGATGGATCAGTGAGTGAAAGGGAGACAGAGGGACAGAGGCAGACACAGTTATTTCACCGTCGTTTGTCCTTGGAAGTGTAATGAATTGTAAAGTGAACAGGCTACAGGCCATAATGCTCTTTCAGTGCAGCTCCCACGCTCATCACTCCGCCTGGAGCCTGTCGATAGCGTCCCAGCAACCGACCAGCACATCATTTACCCTGCAGCCGCCACTCAGTGCTGAGAACTGCACATCTGTCCCACTACAATACAAACTGTACCGACAATATTAATAAAGATAACCGAAAATAATAAATCAAATCAAATCAATAAATCAAGACATGTTCTGCCACAAGACAAATCATCTTGATCGCCCCCTGTTGGCAGAGTGCAGTGTCGGTCATAAACTCTGCCTCCTCCATGTTAGCAGATCAAAATAGAATCAAGTATCCGGGATAATTTAGCTTCATGTTTTGTACAGTGAGAGTTTACACCACAGGGGCAAAGTTTTAGCTAAATGTAGATTTAATAGAACCTTTTGGATTTCTATTAAAAACATGTTGGACCGCCATCAACCAAAATATCTTCGTAAAGGGCGAGGCTCAGCTAATCTCGTAACTATAACTCTCTGAGAATTAGTCCAATTGTCATAAATGTTGGTAGCTATCTTCAGGCCTTAGTTGGGAAGAGGCCTGCCAGAGCATTTTCAGTTAGGCCTATAGGAGGCGCCACAAACCCTGGACTGTTATAAAGATGGATTAATTGAGCTGGCACCTTACGACACAAAAGAAAATGTCGTCTGTCACTTCACTTCTGGTTTTATCCTCGTCTTTACTGCGTCTTGCTTCCTGTCGACTTACTTTACCGCACCGGTCGGAGGCAGCAGGTGACGAAGGGCTGAGATGAGATCAAATTTTAATGATCCCTGTGGGCAAATAGCTTCTTAGCAGGAGCGACGGCAGACGACAACAAGAAGCAGCTTGGTCCCTGTGTGTTACAGAGAACTCACAGATTGAAGGTGGTTTCTGTCTCTTTCACAGTCTGTACAGTGGACGTCAGCAGGGTGTAAATATGCATCACTGACTCTGCACACATTCACTGCAGGAAGCTTCCAACCAGCCCGCCCCCTGCATCAACACAGAATCCATTTCACTTCACTCAGACCTCAAATGTTTCTCCGCGTCTCTTTGCTCAACCTGACGGTGACGTACAGCACAATGGAAAATCCTTTGAGTGATTTTACAGCAAAATTATTAGTGATTATTTTAATATCAGTGTTATTTATTATCTTGTGTTGTTTAAAAAAGCAGGTTTCTTTTCTGTTTTCCTGGAAATTAAATTATTAACGTTATATTTATATCAAAAGGGAGCTTATAATTTTGATAAATTAGGGTGGAAGACATCTTCCAATGTCATAAATCCAAATGATCCATTTAGTAGTTTTTAAACGATCTATTGACAAAGTGTAAATTGTCTTTTTTTTCACCAGCTCTTTCACAAACTCTTTCACAAACTCTCCTCCACGTTGTCATCAATAAAACTTCATCTGCAGAGGGGGATCGTGGGATACGTTCAAAAGCTCCAGAGCAGCTAACAAGTGAGATATTTTCCCACCTGATGTTTCTCATGAATTTGATGCTCAGATTATAGAAATAATAAATAATAATAATAATGATGATAAATTGTATTCACACAGAACCTTTCAAAACACAGCTGCTTTACAAGTTAAAACAGGAAAACAGTTATAGAGCAAACTGAAATGAAATAATATATCAAATCTATATATATTTTTTAAAAGTTTAAATTAATGAATTTATCAGAATTCAACCAAATCAAAATGAGGATCATTTGTTCCCATTCACCATAAATCTGTTTTATGATTTAACAGAAATATTATAGAATGAAATATGAATAATTTACTGTGAATTACTGAAATATTAGATGATAGAATAATATTTTATTCCAGCGATAATTAAAGAATCATGTTTTCACTCACTCACAGCAGCTTCACAGTTTCACCGCTGCGTCCATCACAGCCTCTGATTGGCTGATCGATCCCCACGCCCCGCCCCTCGGGTCCCCTCCAGCCGCTGTGATTGGCCGCACGCGCCATCCGTCAGGCGGGTGAAGCCCCTCCGGTCGGGCCCGCTCCTCCGCCTCCTCCTCCCGCAGCAGGCTGGGTTGAGAGGTCGGGTAGGGGACCGTGGACAGCTCCGCTGTGAGGAGCAGAGCAGCGCCGGAGGAGGAGAGGCTGGACATGGGGGAGCCGCCGCACAGGCCCGCAACATCGAGCTGAAGACACTGGTTCATGTGCACAAAGACCCGGAGCCGGAGACACCGAGGGAGGACGAGGACACAGCCGAGGAAAGTGAAGCAGGAGGGGGACACGACCACTGACCCATCCCGGAGCACCAGGGGGGGAGAGGAGGAGAGACAATTCCGCTCGACCCGATGGACTGGAGGACAGATGAATGAAGACCGCCTACACTAACGCCTATCGATGCCTGGCCAAGGACCTGGACGCGTACGCCATGAACACGGACATGACGATGGACGGCATTGGCAGTCTGCATGGCGGGGTGTCCGTGAGCTCCGTGGCCCCTGACGCGGAGCTGATGAGCGGCCACAGCCCGCACCACGGCCGCGGGGGCTCGGCGGGGGGACACGGGGCGGCGGCGGCGGCGGCAGCTGCGACCCTGCGGATACACCAGGACCTGGCGTCCCGCTCGGCCATGGTTTCCGGCATGGCCACGATCCTGGACGGCAGCGGGGAGTACCGGCCGGAGCTGTCGCTGCCGCTGCACCACGCCATGAGCGTCCCGTGCGACACGTCCTCTCCCGGGATGGGGATGAGCGGCACCTACACCACCCTGACTCCGCTGCAGCCGCTGCCCCCCATCTCCACCGTGTCGGACAAGTTCCACCACCACCACCATCACCACCACCACCACCAGCGGCTCTCCGGGAACGTGAGCGGGAGCTTCACCCTGATGCGGGACGAGCGGGGACTACCGGGCATGAACAACCTCTACAGCCCCTACCACAAAGACCACATGTCCGGGATGGGTCAGAGTCTGTCCCCGGTGCTGGGCAACGGCCTGGGCTCCATACACAACACCCAGCAGGGTCTCCACAACTACGGCACGGCGACGCACGGAGGCCACGACAAGATGCTGAACTTCGACGCGCACCACACTGCCTCCATGCTGGCCAGGGGGGACCACCACCAGCACCGAGGCCTCGGTGGCCCCGCGGCCGGGATGATGCCACACTTGAACGGGATGCACCACCCGGGGCACCCGGCTGCCTCCATGGCGGGTCAGCACCCCCACCCCCATCTCCAGTCTCCATCCCACGGGCCCGTGTTGGCTTCAACTCGGGAACGACCGCCCTCCTCCTCGGGGACGCAGGGGGGGAACAGTTCGGGGCAGCTGGAGGAGATCAACACCAAGGAGGTAGCGCAGCGGATCACGGCGGAGCTCAAGAGGTACAGCATCCCCCAGGCCATCTTCGCCCAGAGGGTGCTGTGCCGCTCCCAGGGGACCCTGTCGGACCTGCTGAGGAACCCCAAACCCTGGAGTAAACTAAAGTCAGGCCGGGAGACCTTCAGGCGGATGTGGAAGTGGCTGCAGGAGCCCGAGTTCCAGAGGATGTCGGCCCTCAGACTCGCAGGTAAGAGCAGGGGGACCTCACGGTGCCACGCTGGAGTTCAGGTTGGCTTTGTGCGTAAAAGGAATTTGAAATGTTCTTTAAAAAGCGCAGAGTCGTTTCTCCACAAAGCTGTTTTCTCTTTTCTCCCCCCGCTGGCTGCTGCTGTGGAGCGTCTCCGTGCGCTCCGGCTCGGATCAGGGACATTTATTTAGAATCGCTGGTGTTATGATTACCACCATTGATCAATAAGAAAAGAGATCGATGGGAAATGACAAGGTCACGGGATTTCCCTCCAAATGTCCCCTCTCTCTCTCTGCCTCTGCGCCGCGCACTAACCCACATCTCAGCCCCACGTCCCTGTGCGTAATTCTGCTCCAGGTTTCAGCCAAATCGAGGAAAAAGGAGCTAAACAAATCTAATTATCAATTAAGAAAGAGGATAAAATAAAGAGCTGAAGTGGAGAAGACGAGTTCCTTGTTTGAATGTGGTTATTTTACACTAAATTGAAGGATTGAACATTAAAGTTCTCTTTAGTTTTTGCTTGAATTGAATCATTTGGATCGACACATGTTTCCTCTCGGTGTTTTCCACTGAGCCTGTTGAAGTCTGGTTGTGTTATTATGGTGTTATTATAGACAGAGAGGTGTGAGGAGGAGGAGGAGGTTTGAGCCCGAGGAGGTGATCACAGAGCTGTGACATAAACACGGAGCATCAGTGGGTCTGGTGCCCCCTCTAGTGAGGAGCTGGGTCCCAGCATCGAGCCTCTATTGTCTGCAGGGAGCAGCAGCAGGAGCAGGGATGGAGCAGAACAAAAAGGAGCAGGAGGGTTTTACAGATCTGGATCAGAGTGTGGTTTATTCAGGTTTATTCAGGTTTATTCAGGTTTATTCAGGTTTGCAGGAATAATGTTGATGTTTAGTTTGTTTGTGCAGAATTGATCATTTTATGGGAAGTGTTTCTGTGCAGATTTTTGAAATCTGCAGATCATTGATCATGTTTTCATTTCACACGTGACAGTAAAAGATTTACTGTTAGTGTTTGATTCACTGAGCAGCTAGTGTGAAGCAGCATTATCGTAACACGAGTTCAGAGCTTTCTCCAGTTTGAGTCTTCAGCTGTGTCAATGGGCCTTTTTGTTTTAAACATATATTTCTGCAGTTTAAAAGAAAAGCTGGATTTCAAACAATAAACAACGAGGTTTCTGATGAAGAGTGTGGAGGAAGAACACTGACGGACGTGTTGAGTAATCTCAGTGGCTGTTTCGAGCTTTGGGAGAAAATACATTTGGTTGTTTAAAATGTTTTCATCTTAGAAAAAAAGGAGATTTGTCTCAGCCAACAACAGAACATTAGATTTCAGATCAACTTAGAAAACCTTTGGTTCTAGATGTTTCAAACTGTGACACAGTCACTGCTGCTGCTTCAGGATAAAAAAACTTGTTTCACCTTCGTTCACTTTCTGTGATTTCACTTTGTTTGGGTGCGTTTTACTGATCGGAGTGAAATGCTTCAAGTCTCGTGTTTGTATTTTTAAATTTAACCTTGTGTGACCGTGGCTGTCAGAAACTACAAGATACACATTTACATGTATTACTTCTCAAAGAAAAACTTAAAGTTACTGTGCAGAGACGAGAGGTTTAAAATCAAATGTATGTAAATATACACACAGATGAAATCACTGCAGGGAAATGCACAGTAATCAGAATTAATCAGGTTGTGTGTTTTATTTACTTCCTCAAAGATTTTGCAAATAATCATGAAAAACATTTGCAGGATGCGTCTGAAATAATTTGTATATTATAATATTACTAAAGTGAGTTTAACTGAACCAGACATCAGATAAATATTCAGATCAACTGAAGGTTTGAATGTTTCTTGAACGTTTGAGTCAATTCTTCTTCAAATTATACAAAAAAAAAACAATTTTAACCTAATTTATTTATAGAAACAACTTCAGGCTTCATTTTCAAGATAAAAGATTTTCATTTAATTTCTATTATCTATCATCCAAGGTGGAGCCGGACTTTACTAATATTAAAAGACTTACTTGTTATTTTTATTAAAGATTAAAAAACCTTCTATTCTTATTTTAGAGAATCAAACATCCTGTGCTTTATTCTGGCAGCACAATAATATATCTACTATAATGATTAACAGTTGTTCTTCATGTATTTTGTGAAACATTTTAGAGCAGCTGATATTTCTAGGCCTCAATGTGAAGAAGTATTGACTCTTTATTCTCAGTTAAGTATAATAATACTCTCTTATAACGAAGAGTACATGTCAAAACAAATATCGTGTATAAATGTAAAAACAAAATGACTTAAGAAAAAGATATATTAGAAATAGAAATATTCCTAGATTAGTTAAAGTATTGTGTTTTTTTTAATTATTATTCTAAATTACGTTATCTAGTAATTATATGACAATCTTAGAAATTACACAACTCCTGTTGTTTTTTAAAACAACAATAATTTAGCTGATAAAAGATAAAACTTTGTCGATCTTCAGGAAATAAACTGTGACAGAATCTGCAGCAGAGTTTATCAGTTGATTTGTATTCAGATGATTTTCACTATGATAGAGTGAATATTCTATTTTATATTATATAATATATAAATATATGTATATTATAAGGCATTTTAAATATCACCTCAATTACTTTCTGTTTTTATTGCTAATCATTCTAAAAACTAATGTGTTTTACTTTGTTTCCCAAGTCGATTAAAATACAGTTTATACAAACAAGACTATTTTTACATATCGTTAAAAATATTCCAAAGTGAGTCCTGAAAGAACCTTTAAATGATTTTTTAAATATTACAACTATGACAAATCTCCTGTTTTGTGACGTTTGAATAGTAAGTTTATGTAAATTGTGTTGTTTTCTAAATTCTACATCAAATTTCAATCATATTACAAAGTTTAATTGTGATATTCAGTTTATTAAAAAAAAGTTGTCATGAGATTTATTGTTTTTTTAAGAGAAATAATTTATGGTATGAATGTTACTTTGGTTTAAAGCAGAATAGGTTCTCATAAAATAACGATCAATATAAACGTATTAATCTTTGGTGATTAATAGAAATCGAATCGTCTCCAGAAAACCGTCTCATATTTGTTCCAGTTTTAAATTTCTGCACACGCTGACGTGGATCAGATTATCTCCGCAGGACGTCCGTGTTATTTCATTAGAGCTCCTTTGATTTTCAGGGCGTTCGTTTGATGATGGAGGTTAAAAGGAAGTGATGTGGTGGAGGGCGGAGCTGGGGGGGGGAGCGGGGGAGCGTTCATGTGATCTGTTGTAAAATGTCAGCACGAGGAAACGCAGCGAGCAGCCTGGTCGTTCTACTGCTGCGCTCATCCTCTCTGAACGGAACACTCGCTGCTGCTGCTGCTGCTGAGACGATGTTTGGTTTTTCAAAGTTTCCACAAATCAAACGTCGGATTGAAACTCGAGCTGAATATCGATCCACACTTTGAGACCGGAGCTGAAACAAACACCCAGTTTATTCTTCTTCAGTCGTGAACCTCGAGGAACACAAACCATAGACAGTAAATAAAGATGGACGACATGACGACTCCCAGAAGTGAAGCCAAATCATCGGGATCGCCCACTAGTGGCTGGCTGCAGTATAGGTCCCCGCCTCCTCCGTGTTTTAATTAGTTATTCGATGATGTAGAAAAGAACTGAGACTCACCCTTGATTGGTCGGCTCCACAACATGGCAGCGTCCGTACCCTGGACATTTTGGCTTCATTTCTGGAGAACGCGGGGATGTGTCGTCCATCTTTGTTTACAGTCTGTGTCGAAAAAGGACAAAGCAGAGCAGAACAATGAGGACATCAGGTTCTGATTCTATTTCACTGACGTAAACCTGGACCGGCACCTCAGGTCATCTTTAGATGGACGTATAACTTTTCACATGTTTCCAGACCAGAGGTTGTTGGTTCAGTTCCGACCCGGCTCTTTGCTGCGTGTCTCATTGAAAATAATAAATATATAAACAACAGAAGGTTTGGGTCACTTTTCCACTGGTCCCTCTAACACGTGGCTCTCCTCTGAGATGTGAAAGGATTAAATCATCGTTCACTCTCGTGACTCAGGTTTTGATCGGGTTCAGGCTCGATGGGCAGAGACGGACACGTGACTCTGGGGTGAACGTGTTAGTTTAGCGAGATGAGAGATGAGAGGGTTAGCGCCTCAGTGTTCGTGACGTTGAACTTGACGCACCGGGAGAAAACACAGAAGTGGTGAAA
Source organism: Paralichthys olivaceus (assembly GCF_024713975.1). Lineage (NCBI taxonomy): Eukaryota > Metazoa > Chordata > Actinopteri > Pleuronectiformes > Paralichthyidae > Paralichthys > Paralichthys olivaceus. Next base: position 19,550,200 of record NC_091110.1, on the reverse strand, counting down.
GAGACTCTCGCCTTTCATTCACCTGTTTACCTGCGTTTTAAAAAACCAGGGTTCAAACGTGTGTCGGTCCCTCTCCTCTGCAGCCGTGAACATCTTCCCATCATCCCACAGCTTCCTGCTCGTCTTTAAAACGATTGTAGAAACAGAGCGAACCTCAATTCCTAGATCAACAACGCTACAAGCGGCCAATAGAGCTGAGGTCAAAGGTCGGAGCTGCAACACTCGGACAATAGATGGAGCAAATATTCCCCCGACCCTGAGAGGAGCAGAGAGGAGCAGGGAGGAGAAACAAATAAGAGACATGAGGCTATTCTGGGTGTTTGTCTCGCTGAGTCTGCTGTTACATTATCTTCATGCTCTGTGTTCATAACAGTAAAAACCATCAGCTAGTTATATATATAAATATATATGCAAATAAATAAGAGAAGAAAATATAAGATCAGGATTAATACAACTTGGTGGAGGCGATGAAACACGACCCTGAAGACTGGGTGTCACCGTTTTCAGAATATTTCAAATCTAATATTTTCCCTAATGGCCATGATTCCATGATTTAGCCTAAAGTATCTTTGGATCGTTGGATTTGTGTGTTCGTGGTTCTGGCTCCTTTGTTTTTCTCCTCAGATTCATGACTCAGTTGTTTTCAGGGATTCAGATAAACCGGTTGTAAGTTGGTGAATGTTGATCTGTGTGGAACTGGTTTTGTTCTCAGTGGAGAAACAGATACTCAGATCTCTGTAAGTGGGAATAACAGCCTCATCAAACAGCCTCGTGAACAGTGCAGGAGGAAAAAGAACCAGAATAAATAATGCAGCCTATAAAACAATTACTACTAATTGTTGCAGTGTAATATTCATCAGTAGAAATATAACAAGAGTTGAATATTCATCCGTATATTTCTCATTGAGCGACCTCAGATCAACCTGCAACCTTCTGTCTTCAACCTTCATCGTTCTAATCATGATGAATATCCACAATTCAATGTCGACGTTTTATCCTGAAAACATTCTTGGCCGTAGATCTCAGTCGTGTACGGGTTGTAATCTGGTTAGCAGACATATTTTAAAAGAATAATCTGCGAACACAAACAAAGGGCCTGACTCCAGCATCTCTCGACGCCTCTCACATGAACTGTAACGTCGACCGTGAGTCAGAGCTCGTCACCCAACATCAGAGCTGCACCTCCACTCCTGCAGCCAGGTTCCAAAACCTTGTAAACATCCTGCACAGACGAGCGGAGGCTGTAACAGCAGCAGATTAATGCCCCGGGGCTCCGCAGCGACACAGTGCGCTCAACCACTCATCCATCACGCTGGGTGTAATGGTCAGGTGTCCACAAACCTTTGGCCACATTTAGTCTGAGTACAGTTTTTGACGAGAGGATGAAAAGAAACAGAACAAATGCACAAAATCACAACGACAATAACAGAAAAAACACTTCTATCGCTCTAAATATCTGTCTGGAGCTTTTCCTCTCTGTCTCCTTCCTCATTTTCTTTCTCCTGCCATCTTTCTCCTCCCTCTCTCTCTCTCTCTTTGGGGGGAGGTATTATGTGATTGTCGGGGGAATTGAACACAAGAGCCGAGGCAGCAGCGGCCCGATGAATTATTGATGGGAATCTCGGCGTGACCCGCCTCGGTCTGCTCACTTCACTTCTTCTTCACCTCGCAGTCGGGTTAACCAGGCAAAATGGAGGAAGGGGGCAGAGAGAGAGAGAGTGGGGGGGGGGGGGAGAGAGAGAGGGAGTCCATTGTTTGGTCGGAGGACGCTGCTCGTCTGCGACTGCAGGTGAATTATGGATGAAAAGAAAACGATGCTGGAATCAGTGCGAGCAGGGAACAGCTCACATTAAAGACGCAGGAACACAAACAGTCGACTGCAGCACAAACAAACCTGAACTCTAATAAATTACATCCACATTAAAACACGGAATCGTTTCCATCGGACGTGTTGTTGTCGTCGTTTCAGAACAAACTCTGATCTCGTTGATTTGCATTCAAATCATTCTCCTGCACCACAGTTTGTTCAGTCTCTGTTTTAAAATCGACGCCTGCTAAAGAGGTTTCACATCAAATCCTCCGGGACAGAAAACGAGATTTTGTAGTTTGAGCGACTCGGACGGTTTCTATGGTTCTTAAAAAGAAAAGTAGAAGAATCCACCAAATGCAGAGACATTCAGAGTGTGTGTGTGTGTGTGTGTGTGTGTGTGTGTGTGTGTGTGTGTGTGTGTGTGTGTAGATCTGTGAATGTCCAGATAAGTCTGTTCGACTGTGATGTAAGTATTGGCAGATAATCTATACTGGTCTGGCTCTGTTTTGCATCTGTTTGATCAGAGCTCATCAGCCGGATCAGATCTTTGTTCATTGCTTTTGCTGTTTTCCTCTTATTTGTTGACGAGAAGAAAAAACGTTGGGCCTCATCAGACGTCTCCATTAACGTTCACTTAGAGTCAAATCGTCCTGAAAATCTGAACGACGCGCCTGAATATTTTCCATTTTACGCATCCTGCTGCGAGCAGACATGTTGCATTATTAATGAGGCGGACTCTGCTTTATGACACCGATTACCAGCAGTTACTCTGTGTGTGTGTGTCTGTGTTTGTGTGTCTGTGTGTGTGTGTGTGTCTGGTCTTACAGTTTCAGACTGTGGGAATACAGTTTGTGTCCGTTTTCAGGGTTTGTGCTCTGACCTCCTGCATATTCACAGGCTGCTATCGATCTGTAATAATGGATTTCAGGCTGCTGAGAGGAGACTTTTGATGTTTGTTTGTGTGTCAGCGTGAGAAGATTTGACAGAAACTGTTTTCTGGGTGTTGAGCTGCACGACTACAAAGTTGTGTGAGAGTCTTGTGTGTGTGTGTGTGTGTGTCCAGAAGAAGAAGGAGCGGACGACAAGTTTGAAAATGTAAGAGTTAGAAAGACGTGAGCTTTTCAGATCCCTGTAGCTCGCTGGGTGGTTCACGTTGCATTGTGGGGGATGTGAGTGAATGGAGGAAGGAGGTTGTGGAATATTAGAAATGAAATGTAAATATCCATTTGACCACAATCACCATCTTTCCCTGATCGGGTCGTTGTTGAACTTAAAGCTACGCTGTGTAACTGTTATGGCGCCCCCTGCAGCCACACGTGTTCAGTGACTCTGTTGAATAAATAACGAAAAATAAATATAGGATGAAAATAATAGGAAACATTTAAAGGACTGAGATCTATGAACGTGCGCGATAAGAAATCTGGATCTGGTGGATTTAAATGTGGTTTCATGGGGGGACGGGTTTGATTTGTTGTCTCAGATATGTGGCTGGACTCAAGAGAGACATGAGCTCCACTGAGTGACGTCGCAGTCCGAGCACTGTGATCAGATCTTGTGAATATCTGGTGGACAGCAACAAACACAGAAACACTGAATGCATCATATTCATTCCACAAAGCTGCGGCCTCTTTATCAAACCTGTAAACTCCAGACGTCAGCCTCGCGAGCTCAGACTCTGCACAGCCTGCTCCCTATAAGAATATCAGAGGAATAGTGTAGTGATTTTTCGTTAAGACTGTCCGCACCAATTACGCTGCTCCGGCGGCGTCGGAGCGATGGAAGCGCTGCCGGGGCCGACCGGGCGGCTCAGGCCGAGGGGAGAAAATGGTCCTGTCGCCGCTTTATTACAGCGGTCAAATCAAACGTGACACGTGGACTCTGAGCGCATCGAGGCGCCGCACAATCAGCCCGAGCTACACAACACGACACACAAACAGATGCAGGGAGCACAACAGCAACACAATTCTGAATCATGCACAAATCACCCATATCAATTCTGTTTCACACAGTTTAGCCAATTTGCTCTTTAAGGTGCTTCAGTGCCGGAGTCTCATCTCACCGCAGAGTCAAATCAAAGCCTACATTTCCCATCAGGCCCTTTGTCTTCTGAAAGAACACGCCACAGGTCATTTCTCTCCTTCCACAGCTGAAACTGTAAATCTGACACGGTCGACACTGTACCATTCCGCTGCTGAGTACTACTACGACTACTCTGTGTTTGAGTAGTATTTACTGCAAACGACTTTCACACAGAAACATTAGACTCGTAAATCCACACAGATCATTATTGTTGTGGTTGATTCAGCTCGTGAAAAAGCTGTCGAATCATTTTCTGTGTTTCCAGAAGAGTTTGGTCAAATCTGAGAGAATAGCACATGAAGTCATCGGTTCATCTCAGCTGGGAGTTTAAATATTTCACAGAAAGTTTGAAAACCCAGAGACGAGGCGTTTGAAAGCACCTAGCATCTCCAGTTGTTAGCTTCTGTAGCTCATGTAACATCTGCTTTTAAATCTGTTCATCTCTATTTTCTTATTTTGATGAATTCGTTTTTTCCTCTCATGAAGAACTTTGTTACCTTATTAAGAAAAGTGCCTCACAAATAATACTAATTATTATTATTATTATTATTATTATTATCACAGTAACTGTGACGTGAATGTGTGTGCACGACTTTTCATTTTGTAACTAGACCTTTGCTTTTACATCAGGAGCCAACACGTCGGCCTTCTTTAACGTGAATGACGCAAACTGAAACTGATTGAAATCACATGATAAACAGGAAGTAGCTGACTAATGGTCGGGTTGGGATACAATAGTTAGTTCTTGCTCCCTTTGAATATTTTAAACAAATATTTAACGTCAAGTTTGAGATGTGGTTCAGTATTTCACATTAAAACATTAATAACAATGATTTTCTTTTCTGTTTTTCCCTCATTACATTGTTTTTGTCTGGTGATGTGTAGTTACCGTGAAGTGTTTTATCAGGAGCCTCTTGACAACAACATGATGCACCTCAAGAGGCTTCTCTCAAAGGTTCCAGGACGTATCCAGGTCCGATCAATACTGGAAACCTGTAGAAATGTAGAATGGATGTGGAAAAGAAAGTCTGGATCTTATTGGGGTCGTGTTGGTATCAGGAGGAACGTGTACGCACTGGCTGATCAATTATTTACAGCATATACCAAACATTATGTAGGATTGATTTACTGATGTTTATATGAGACACCTTTAAATAGACCGAGCCCGCTGGACCTCTCTACCCATTTGAATTCTCCTCCTCTCGCTCTATCTTTCACTCCTACTCTTTATCCCTCCCTCTCGTCTCCCCCTCCCTCGGGTTAATTAGTATTGGTGTCACCGCGCGGCTGAAATAACTCTGTCCAGAGGAGTAATGAGCGACGACAGGCGGGACGAAGGCGTCAGGCCACAGGAAGGGTTCACATCGAAAGACAAACTGAGTTAGAGAGAAAAGAGGGAAATGAACACGGGGTCTGATTTGGCTGCGACCGATGAGGATGATTATTATGAATCTTAGAGTCATTATTCATTTGTTGTTATTATCGCTTTAAAAAGAAAATGGAGCTAAAAGCACAAATATTTTTTCTGTTCCTGCTCAAGTTTTTCTCTTATTTTGGTTTCTGTGTGTGTGTGTGTGTGTGTGTGTGTGTGTGGATGATGTGGAGGATCGATGGCTGTAATCCCGAGCAGATTAAAAGAGCATTAATACTGGCAATGATAACGTAAACGCTGCGGACCCAGATCTCCATTGATCTGCAGGAACCTGATCCAGACCTGTTCCTGGAAGAGATGGAGAGAGGGGGGAGAGAGAGGGAGAGCAGGAGAGAGAGAGGGAGAGAGAGAGAGAGGGAGGACAAGCAGGGGAGAAGCTGCATCTCTGCAACAGCTCATCCCGCAGAATACTACTAATAATACTTATAATACTGCTACTAATAGACTTTTATAAATCTCTCTCGGGCCTGAAACTGAGAAACGAGTAAAGTCGCTGGGATGAGATTGGGCCTGGGCCGATAATCAATTAATCAATTAATCAATTAATCGCACGATAAATTAAAATGAACTCGATAATTTTGCCGGCCTCGATATATCGCCATGTGCACGCGCGTTTGTTTGTCCTCGTCTCTCGCCTCCGAGCTGGATGGATGACAGGAGGGTTCACTCTGTGCTCGGCCTCAGCACCTGGGGGGGGCGCTGGTTGCAGAACGAACGGAGTGAACCCTCCTGTCAGTCATCCACAGCCTCTTTGTTTTTCCGCTAGCATTAGCCACACATGCTACACGCACAGCGAGTGAGCGTCGTGCGGAGAAAAGACGTTTGCAGAGTCTCACGCCACAGCCCCGGTGCGGGAGCCAGGTGTAAAGTGGTGGCAACAGAACAAAGTTGCGTGCTCACCTGAAGCATCAGCACCGGACCCAGTTTCACCAGCTGTGGGGAACATGTGCAGCTCGAGATGCAGAACCTTCGTCCCGACAGTCAACACGCACGAGGTGTTATAATATAAACAGAACAACGCTCACAGAAAGTGAAGTTCTCTGCATCGTAAAGGTAAAAAACACTGAGAAATAAAAGTGTATTGTCATTATTGTGATTTATTATCATGTGGACAATAATATCGTTTATCGGCGATAATTCGTGTGACAACATATCGTCCAGTAAAAAGTGTTATCGTCCCAGGCCTAGAGGAGATTTTAAAATTTGCGTCATTTTAAGTTTTATCTGTAAAAATGCTGCATTTGTACAGATGAGGAGCAGAACGATGACGGTTAATGATGCTCGGAGATATTTACCAGCACAAACACGTCAGTGTCTACCCATGATGCTGTGTGACGTAAACACGAGTCGGTGCTGAGTCAAGATTCTCCGTCTGTCGTTTGGGAACATTTACATATATGCAGTACTTTTACCCTCGAATGGGTTTTGTATGTAGTGTCGGGCTGGTGTAAAGATAAAGAATTTCCACCTGTGCTGAATATCTGGATATTTAGTTTAGTTTTTTAGTTAATTTTATATAGTTTAAATAGTTTCAAGACAACTTGACAATGATTGCAAATAACTCTTATATTGTCATAAAGGTTTGAAAACAACATCTTATCACGTAAATGTACACATCGTATATATATATATATATATATATATATATATATATATATCTATGTGTGTGTATAGGAATGTTTTACTCCCTAATTAAACTTTAATCCATTTTAATCAGGCTCTGATATTTATAAATGGAATCAAATGAAAATCAAACCCCATCCATCAATAAAACCAAACAGATTTCAACGCTGGTCGTTATTTTCCTCTGAGCTGCTCGGCTGCTGTAGATTTGGAGCTGGAAGCTGCAGAAGCATGATGTGTATCTGACAGATGGGTTTGAAGGGAATCCTCCTCTATTTGATTGGCCCACATAACTGGATTCATTAAGCTGAATCTGTCTGTTATTGGATTAGGTTTCACATTGGATGGATGGGATCCAATTGTAGATATTACGGCCTTTAATGGAGACAGGTTCAGCAGGAGAGCGCGAGCAGGAACATGTGGGACGGAGGTAAAACTACAGATAAAGAGAGGAAATAAAGACGTGAACAGAGGGAGAGCGAAAAAGGAAAGACTAAATGACAAGCGGCAGCGTTTTGGCCAAAAGTATGAGGACACATCTCTGCACCGAATCTCTGCGTTTCTGTCTCTTCGGTGTTTTTCATCTCGAGCTGCTTCTCAGGAAATCTGATCGACTTGCATCACTGTCCGCGGATCGTTTGGAGACAAACACGGCGGTGAGCGGTTTACCAGGACGTCCGTTTATACCTGCCCAGCCTCCCTCTGATCAATGGCTGATTACAATACAACCTATTGATCAGGGAATATTATCTTTGTGCCTGTGTTTGCTCTGTGGGAGCCGAGCGCTGTGAGACAGGACGGCAAAAATACACACAGCTGATAAGAAAAGGTACCGAGAGGCTGGTTAACTCATCATCTATTAGTCTGTGTGTGTGTGTGTGTGTGTTTGATGTCCACACAAAGCTCCTCTGTCTTATCCTCACTGTCAACATTCAGCAGGTTAAAGGTCAGTCACTGTTTTCTCTGCAGTTTTTCAAACTTTCTCTCCGGAGTCGATCAAACTTGGATTTCACTTGAATATGTTTTATTGTTCTACTACTTTTCCCCCGGCTCACAGAATCACTACGTTTCAAATGAAGGGAGGAGATTCATCCTCATTTGGAAAATCACACGTCAGATACGTCAAAAATCAAACGGCTTCCTGGTTTGAATCCCGGTTCGCTCGTGGAGTTCGCCTCGTGTCTGCGTGGGTTTTCTTTGGTTTTCTTTAGACTCTAAATTGAGTGTGACTGGTTGTTTGTGTGCAGTAAGATGGATGAAATATCTGTATGTGAGTGAAGAATGTCAGTGTTTCAGGGATGTAGAAACATTTTGACTCATTATGTGAAAACTATGTCACAGTTTAAGTATTTTACATTGAAAAAATAGTTTCTGTCACCACACTACCCATAATTCTTTGGGTAATGCACGTCACCGTGTATGTTAATGACTTTAAATAAAAGATGGATGACATGGCAGCTCCCAAAAAATGAAGCCAAAACATTTGGCCCGCGGTGGCTGCCTCCTCCATGTTAGCAGATGGGACATGGACCAAACTAATTAAAGTAGGAAGGTGGTGTGGGTACTATCCACTAGTGCAGGATGGGACCATTCAGATCTGAGCAAGCGTCGTCCATCTTTACTTCTGGTCACTGGGCCACGTTGCTCCGCTGTGCTCTGTATCTGCTGCAGGTTTCAAACTAAGTCCATTATTTACTCACGTTTAGCTCTGCTTTGTCCTCCAACACCTCCCGAGGGAAATATGAGGCTTTTTATCTTCGAAACGTTCAGTCGCCAACGGTTGTTTGGTGCTGAGAAAACAGAGAACAGCAGCCGTTCAGAGAAATAAATACAGCTTCTCCGAATCTCTGCTGCTGAAGCTGAAACACGTCAGCAAAGATGAAGCAGAAAAAATACGTAGATTGAGCTGAAAGATGATTTAAAAGGACGAGTAGACCTGAAGTAGAAACAAACAAGTGTACAAAGTCACATCCAACAAATCCTGTGATAAAATAAAGAACGATTGATTCTAGCAGCTACAACAACTTCGATTCTACATGTAAAATATAGAAATGCTTAATTATGCTGCACCTGTTTAATTGGACCAATTTAAGTGGGTCACAAGATGATTTTCAAGAATTAGAATAATTCTATGTTGTTGGATGTTGTATTATTTTGTGATTCTTACTTTGGTTTTGCTGTTTTCCGTTGAAGGTTTAGATGACTTTGTAGATGTCTCTGGTCAGAAGGAAAAGGGAGAGAAAGATAAATCACTGCTCACAAGTCACGTCCGCACTAAATTGAATTTTAGAGGTCACAAGCCAAAGGGTCAGAAGCTGTAAGGACCGGGTGAGGGTGTCGTCCCCGACCGGTTGATACAGGAACTCAACTCACACAGTGTAAAAACAACAGAGTATTGTTTCAGTAGGAAAAAGGTCCGAGTGTAGTTGAGTTCAGTGAAAATATAAATAATGAGAAATAAAAAGAAGGAACATGATAAAAAACACCTCGATTTGTTTTCTGCTTCTAACGCTACTGATTTTATCATCGTTGATTTTTGTTATCATCAGTATTATTATTAACAGCATGGATAAAGGACGGATGGATTAATAATAATCATTATTATTATGAACACATTATGTGTCGCAGGACGAGAGGTGGATGACATCAAACTCCTCTGAGGCCATTTCTTCATCAGCCCAATGACATCACTGGGCCGCCAGAGGCTCTGATTGGTCGGCCAGTTTCTCCTAGTAAACAAGTGGAGATACATTACAGTGTGTGTGTGTGTGTGTGTGTGTGTGTGTGTGTGTGTGTGTGTGTGTGTGTGTGTGTGTGTGTGTGTGTGTCGGCAGGCAGAGAGAGACCTTTGTCCGGTGATGTCATCACAGACCTTGTGGACATCCAGATTATACACAGATAAACCATCTCTCTGCACACACACACACACACACACACACACACACACACACACACACACACACACTCACACACACCCTCTTTGTTCCTCAGTCACAGGAACAGATTGGTTCATTCTGTGTCTTCACAGTAAAAACCTTCATATTAACTCTCAGGTTCAGTGTCGGTGGAATAATTCACTTCAGATCAGATCGTGAAACAAAGTCTGAGACGTTGTTGATGTTCTGGTTCTCAGCATCAAGCCCGGCGGTTTATACTGGAGTTACATCATCTAAAAGCAGAGTCATTAAACTGCAGCTGGGATCTGCGGCTTTTTAACGAACTCAAAACAGAGGGAACTATTTCCAGTGGTGGATGAATACACACTCACAGTCCAGTGCGGCAGGCTGGTGTATTTGAGATCGACTAAATAATTAACTGTGTGTTAATGCTAATGTCAGAACATCCGGGAGCAGGGCAGTGTTTGTGTTGTTATAGTTTTTGTGTAATGAAGCTTTATGACACAGAGGAGTGAGTAACAATATGTGTAGTATCACCAGCTTTATTCTGAAAACCGAAAAACTTCAGAATTGATTAATTGATTAATTGACCTAATGACACAACTAAAGGTTAACTGTTATATATAATAATAATAAATTATAATTAATTATCAAGTTTATCATTTATCAAGTACTAAGTCTGTAGTCATACTATGTGGCTCTCTTCATTATGTACTCAGCTACTAATACTACTATACTACTACTGTGTGTGTGTGTGTGTGTGTGTGTGTGTCTTTAGTCTGTTGTTCCATTTCCGGTTATCTTGTCAAAACGTAAGGAGGAAAGCATCGTAGTGCATTAAGCACAACCACAAACGCACACGCACACGCACACGCACACACACACACACACACACACACACACACACACACTCGTAGTGGAGAGTGCTGATTGCTAAGTGCTACATTGCTGTGTCTCTATGTGTGTGTGTGTGTGTGAGTTAAGTGCTGAGATCTGATGCATCATATCTGTCATGTTCAGCTTCAGCCTCTCACCCTCTCGTATTCTACAGTTTCATACATTTGTTCAGTTTCCTCGTTGTGTGTCCGTCACGCTCTGCACGACGTGACCCGTGACACCTCAGCTACGTCACACACGTCAACAGAACATGTCTCGGCCCTGCCGACTCATGACGGAGTGTCCAAGAACCAAATGTGGCGCCACACACAAGCAGGGAAGTGTACGTTAAAGGGCGACTTTACTACTTACCCTGCACTTATATGCCCTCTGTGTAATGGATACCAAGGCTTAAGTGGTAATGGTGTAATAAAAAAAGAAACAGAGAGAGAAGGAATGGAGAGAGAGAGAGAGAGGGAGGAGAGAGAGACAGAAAGGTACGAGGGGATGGAAGATGAAGGAAGGAGACAGGAAGGAGGGACGAAAATAAATAGAGGAGAAGAGAGTAAAGACAATGGAGGAGAGACAGAAGAGATAATGGAGACAAAGCTGAAAGAGGAAATAAGGACGAGACAAAAGATGGATGATGAACAAGAGGAATGAGTGGAGAAGAGAAAATGAGGGGGGAGACAGAGGAAAAGAGGATGATGGAGGAAGTGGATAATGAAAGACAAGAGTAAACATCAGTAAAATATCCAACGAGGCACAAATAGACGGAATAAAAAGAAAGGTAGAGATCCCCAGCAGCCGTTTGTGCCATAAATCCTTTTACTGACAGACGTCTGAGCCTTTATATTCAGTTTATTGATCCCAAACTTTCTGCTCTCTCTTTTAATTTCTGCTCTTTCTTTACCTCTCACTCTCGACCACTTCATCTCAATCTCCTCCTCTCGACTGCAGACAGAGGGAAAGAAAAACCATAAAAGAGGAAAACGTTCAATTTGCCGAGAAAGGAAATCTCCTAGAAAAGAACGTTTGCATCTGGAGATCTGAGGATGAAACAGTTGTTTGTTATGACATCTAACAATGTTTTTACCGTCATTGTGGATGTTTGTGGATATTTTACAGGTTTGACGATCGACTCTTAGATTAGTTTAGTGTCTGGTGTATTTTGATGGTAAAGATTAGCATTATTATGCTCAAGACTCTTTTTACATAGAAGCAGAGAAACCAAGTACAAGCGAAACACTAGAAATTAGCTTAGCGTTGTTGTTAATATTAGAGTTAGATTGTGATTTTTTAAAATTCTTTTATAACCTGTACAGTTCACTCATTGTTTCCCATAATGCATCGTGAAGAATAGTGTTCAGCTGATGAGTGTTAAGAGCTAAACTATGAGAACGGAACCAATTAACCAAAAATCCCAGTTTATGACATTAAGAGTAGATATTTCTCTACATTATTAAATATTACACTTCCTGGGACCTGTAGCTTTAATGCTAACAGAAGCTAGTGGAACAGATGAGGAGTGAGTGTTATAAAAGCCAACGTCATGTAGTCACACAGAACTTTATCACTGAGTACAAAGCTGTCCCAGTGTAATGAGGAGGGGTCTGTGATGTGCTGCCCTGTCGGAGTGTCGGTCGGTAGCAGGACACGTGCGCGGTGCCGTGGAGACTCAGGCTGTCATGAACAGACTACCAGGCCGTGATGCATCTCTGTGGTGAGGATGAAAACAGCCCGTAATGACTCTGCTCAGCTCGTCTCCCTCTCTGTCTGGAAAGTGAAACCAAAGCTCGCCGGCTCACTCACTTCCTGTCTCCCAACTTACTGAAACTTTAACTTCTTTATTATTGTACATGAATGAATGCAACATAAAATGAACGTGAGTGATTAGTATGATATCAAATATTTTTGGAATATTGGCGTTGGGCCTAAATTAGAACCTTGAGGGAAACTACATCTGTCTGTATGGAAATATCTGCCATCGCTACATAGCCTGCATTAGCATTAATAGCTGCACATTTTCCGTGTAAAAGAAACATTTCAAATACAGAATTAAACTCTTATAGTATTTCTCCATTCTGTCGGAGTGAGAGACGACTGGATGACTCACCATCGCCTCTTGAGGTACATTGTGGTATTGCAAGACAGGCCGGGGCTAGCTTCTCAACCTTCAGTCGATAAATCTGCAAGAAAAAACATTTAACTTAAAGTCAGTACGTTATTAATCAATGTTCCGCTGGTAACTACATCAATATTCTTACATGTGTCATCTTGAAGTAAAGGTTTTGTCGTCTCGTGGTTTTCTCTCACACCTCCCTTCATCTTCCTCGGCTCCTCCCGCTCTGTTCGTGCGTCTTCTTCTCTGTATTCACTTCAAATGGCTGCTTCAATAAAACATCACCTCCATGTTTCTATCGACGTTCCTCGGGCCTTGACTCTTGAAACCTCACTATAATACATCGATGTGTTTGCGGTGAGTGTTGCCAGCTCTCCACACTCTGCACTTGACTCGACCCTCCACCCGTGTGAGTGGAGGACGGGCTTTAAGAGGAATAATGCCGCTCTGTCGCCTCATTGGAAAGCTTGACCTCCTGGTTGTGAACAGCTGGTTGTGTTTTTTAAATGCAGCTCTTGTGCCTCTCTGTAGTTTCAGTGATCGACCTTGATCCAGGTCGTTTCGGGTTTATTGAAATGTCTGCGAACTCGTACAAAAGCAGTTGTTATCATGTTGGTGTTTACTCTGCTGATGATGTTGGGATCTGTTGGTTTTTAAAAACAGGATGAGGCAAACTGTTTCCGACATTCATGCTAAGCTAGGTTAACTCCACCCTGACAAGAGCTGAGTATAAAAACACAAAGAAAAATACTCTCCAAAATGCTGACAGCTGTGAAAAGTAAGCAAACCCTTTAAATTTGGAACCATCTTGTAAGAGAATGAACTTTACGAACCTAACCCTGACCCACAATGCATCATTCCACCAAGTTTCATTGTAATCCGTGACTTGTTTCGTTAGAACCAAAGATTTACTGCAGTTCACCATCCTAATTACTGCAAATACTGATATTACTGTATCATGTGATGATGACAACATAGATGCCGTCACCGTGTTAATGTATACTGACGTGGATGATGTCACGGTGACGGCTGATTACAGTAATGGCGATGACTGAAGCTGTGACAGAGCAACACAGAGAAACGAGCGACGCTCCTGGTTTCTGCTGATCTCGTTTACAGTTAGAGACGCAGAGAGAGAGAGAGAGAGAGAGAGAGAGAGAGAGAGAGAGCTGATGAAAGACAGAGGAACTGAGTTGTATTGATTCCTATTGATTCAAGCTTTACCTTTAAAGAACACACCCCCCTCCCCCCCACCGACGTACACTCTCCCCCTCCTCAAACCGGTAAACCCCGTTTGAATAATATAATTGTGTATTTGATCCTCACTGTAACCCCCGACCGCAGGAAAAAAAAGGACTGATTGAATCACTCAGGCGTGCTCTCTCTCTTTCTCTCTCTCTCCGTCCATTGATAGTGTGTGTGTGTGTGTGTGTGTGTGTGTGTGTGTGTGTGTGTGTGTGTGTGTGTGTGTGTGTTTGCTGCCCTTTTACACCAGGATGTGTCTGCACTTTTTTTAACCTAAAAAAACGAGTGTGTGCTGAGCTGCTCTTCATTAAGCTGCATTAGCAGAAAACACGATGGAGAAGGAGACGGGCGTCCATCTAAAGTGTTTTTACAGTATTTTAGTCGTTTATATTTCTTATTTGTATATTTGTTGGAATAAAACCACTTACTGAGCTTTTGTTTTATTATTTTTGTCTCGTGGTGTGCAGTATAAAATACTGAATACTCACAATAATCATAGAAGCTTCAACTTACTGTATTTTAAACCTTCATTCGGAGGAGATTTGAGTTTCAGAGAGTAAACAGAGGCTGATGTGTCAGCAGGACGTCTGTGAGGTGACTCTGATAATAACAGAAGAATAAATAGTCGAGCTCTGTTAGCTCACAGGCAGATGTTTCATCACAAAGACCATCCAGTAAATAGACGGGTCCAAAGTCCGGGATTTGACTCGAGTTTAGACTTAAACAAACAAAAAGATCTGGGACACATTTTCATGTTTACGTCTCCTAACTGTAGGAAATACTTTCAAAAATGAAATGTAGGTAAATCAAGTGCGAATACAATATGAGTCTATGAAATTGGTTGAACATAAACATTCATTTTCATTGTGTTTTAAAACTGAGGCTTGTTTCTGACAAATCTCCTATTTTTCATTCTCTTGTGGTTGAAAGCAACAGTCTCTCTCTCTCTCTCTCTCTCTCTCTCTCTCCCTCTCTCTCTCTCTGTCTCTCTCTCGCTCTCTCTCGCTCTCTCTCATATTCACAGATCAATAGTGCCACCTCCTGAGCATGTGGAGGATTAATATTCTCTTCACTAACATTTCAGAGAACACAAAGAGAAGAATTCATTCTTATATCCTGAACACGAGGAACATTTGTATTTTACTCATTTAGCTCTGTTTTATATATGTTTTCATTTACAGTCTTTATAGCTTCTCATCTGTTTCTTCTTCTCTCCACGTGTTTTACGGCAGATCCAAGCTGTAATCAAACTCTATTTAAATTCAAGTGGCTGTGTAGAGTCTGACTGGTGTGAATTTGGGGCCGAGAACTCCAATATTGGTTTTAAACAGAAGTCGTTATCAAACCCTAATTACTCAGAAATGTAATTGAGTCTTGGTATTTAACGTGATTATAAATATGTTGTAATAAGAAAGTAAATATATTTCCCTTCACGTAAAAGTAAACATGAAGTCTCAGTGTTTGTAGGCTGCTCGTTGTCGGGTCATTAAACGCTGTAGAACAAGCTGAGAGGAAACAGGAGCAGCGATGTGGTTGTGTGTGTCTTTGCGTGTCCGTGTGTTTACAGCGATGACAGTTTCCCCTTACATAATAGTTTTGTTACTGAATTGAGTCGGTAAATGAATTTGTATTGATCGGGCTGTGACTCGTGCATACTTAATTCAGGGAGGTAATCAAATCAAACGCACCCACACCTCCTCCTCCTCGCTGACTGACGGAGATTGAACAGCAGACACGTTAGTGGGGGTGTCTTTATTATGACCTCAGCCGTCGTGGTTCAACCCTGTCTCTCTGGTCGGTGCTTGATTTGGTGTTTGGCTGTTTTATTGATGGTTGGCTGTTTGGTTGGTTGGTTGGTTGGTAGATTTCCATAGCGAGCTACAGCAGGCGGAAACAGGGTTTTGCATTAAGGCTGAGTGAAGCTGCTGCATTGCCTTTGTGAAACCAATCTAACAAAGTAAAATCTACAGTGTAGAGACGCAGCGGTGTATACAAACACACTGAGACGTGTTTGACGTTATTACACTCAGAGGGGTTTTGTGTGTGATTGGAGACATGTTACGGGTTTGATTGTTTGTAGATCGATGAACGTCTGTACTTCATACAGTTCTCGAGTTGTAATCAATGAAACAGATACGATACAATAATGACGGAGTGGAGACGGACGGCGGGTAAACAAATATCTGATGTACACAATAATATGAATTCTGACTGGATCTTCTGTTTGTGTTTTATATGAGATGTTGCTGAACTCTCCTCCAACATTCAACTTTTTCTAATAACACAAACAACACTAATACTTTTATTGTCTCTCTTCCCCCCCCCCCCCCATGTCCTCACCGCCCCTCCCTCCTCGCAGCATGTAAACGGAAGGAGCAAGACACGGCGAAGGACCGCAACAACACACCAAAGAAGTCGCGGCTGGTCTTTACCGACCTGCAGCGGCGCACCCTGCTGGCCATCTTCAAGGAGAACAAGCGGCCGTCCAAAGAGATGCAGCTCACCATCTCGCAGCAGCTGGGCCTCGAACTCACCACCGTCAGCAACTTCTTCATGAACGCACGCCGTCGGAGCCTGGACAAATGGACAGACGAAGGAGGCAGCCCCGGCGGCCAATCTTCGGCGTCCAGCACTTGTACCAAAGCGTGATAATGGATGGCGTTGAGGGAGGAGGGGAGGGCAGAGGTAGGGGTGGGGTCTTGGTCGGGGTGGGGGTAGCGGGGTTGCTGGAAGGGATGAAGGGGGGTCGAGGGCGCGGGTCGAGGTTTCGTCCGGTCGAAGCGAGACGGAAAACCAAACTTTTTACATTTTTTTTGTTTGTCTGTTTTGCTTTCGTTGAGGGTGACAAACTGAGAGAGGGGCTGCTCACTGCGACGACTTGTTTGTAGCCAAACCGCCTTTTACAAACTCATCCAAAATCCATAGAGAAGCCGAAGGGTAAACTCGTCTTTAAAACACACAAACCTCACTGGGAAAAAGGAAGAAACCTTTGAATCGTAGCCTCCTGTTGGACAGTAAGCTCACACACTAGCCCAAATACCAAAGACTAGAAGACGATGTACGTTTTCTATTATGCAATATAAGCTAGGAACCAACCAAACAAGAAACCCATCAAAGCTTTATGACTGCAGAATGTGTGAGAAGCTCTGGGATGAGATAAATACATTCTCTGAGGTACTTAAACACTAAAATATTCAAAGATGACAATGACACATCAGAGTTCTCGTGTCGGGCCGTGAAGCTGCACAGCTGAATTTAAAAAGCTGTGGCCAAGTGTAAAGTCCGACTTTAGATGAAATCTCCCTTTTTTTTAACCAAACCAAAGACAAACCAGGGGACGAAAAGGGATTTTTCATTTAAGAGAAACTAAACCACGATTTAGCATCGAAGTTACAAACTGCAGTTTGACGATAATCTCTACACGAGGTGTTTTTGCTGGATTGTTTGCAGCGTGTGCTAACTTGACAAACCAGTGAACCTTGTGCAAAGATTAAACTTGAACCTTTTACATTTCTGCTAATTAACGTCTGACAATGAGAAACCGTCCAGTGACCGTTTTCATTTCGCTCTGAAGCTGACACCTGAAAACAAACCTGAGATCAGAAGTGACTTCCGTGTAAAAGAAGGAAACACCTGAGCTCGATCTCTGAAAAATCCACATGGATTATTCCTCACGTATAAACAATACTTCATCACCTGTGTTCAACAAAACAATGAGTTTTCTTTACGGACAAAACTCTTAGTTTCACCAAAGAAAAAGCAGCAGGTGATGATTTGACTCTTTAAAAGAGGCAGAGAGGGTTCGTAAAGTTAGGAAATGGCAAAATATGCAAGCACAAACAAACACACACACACACACACACACACATTCATCGAGGAACACGCAACTTTCCTCATAATTTGAGCCGAAACATAGAATTACGAGCTTAGTCAACATTCAGCGGAGTGTTGGTGTATAAATTATGAATATATGAAAAGTATGTGAGCACAATCTTAAAGCACATTTTCTTTGCAATAGAACTGGGGCTCTCTGCCGAGTGGTCTTCACATCGTAGAAAACTCAGGATGCCATTTTTTCTAAACAGCGGCTGAAATCCATTCGGCATCTGTCATTACACATTGTAATGTACAAACAAACACACACGTGAGACACAAAGACACACACACACACACTGTTGCTGACACACACACACTCAAGTTTAAAGAGTTGTTTTTTTTCCCAGAATTCCCACCCTGACCAAAACCTCGTCAGCTAAACCAAAGCTAAGCTCCAGTTTACCCAGGCTTCATCCATCCATCGTTAGCATGTGACCTCATCAGGGCAGCGTTTCCACTTAGCATTTTAGCGCTAGCACAACTTCTGTTCTCATTCAGAACAAAGATGCTATTTAATGACATTTTAAGACAAATCTCTGGTCAAAGTTCACGATTTGGAATTTACAAGCATAATTTTTAATGCACAAACAACTCAGCTGTCGTTGAGACACGAAGCAGCAGACGCAGTCTGGATTTACCCAAATTTACCCAAATCCAAAAGGCTCAATCTGTGACTGCTCCACATTTATGTTGCTGAAATCATTTAATTGGACGGACATGGTGAAACATGAGGAAATCCAAAGAAAGTCAGTAATCGCTAACAAAGCTTTTGTGTTGAATGTAAAAACTCCACTGGCACCTTCCTCACCCAAAAAAAGAATCTTTTAGAATCAGCAAAATCTTCCAGCTCCAGGTTTTGGTTATTTCCCGACTGTGTTTACTGAAACGGTTCTTAGTTCAAACCTGCTCAGATTCAACCTTTTGGTGTAAATCCAGCTGTGGAACTAAGATGCTTTTTGGAGCTGCCATCACAGATATCTCCCCCAAAAAACTCTCACCACATCAGCAGACAGACGCAAAACCAGCGAGCAGGCTGAACCTGCGGAGGACGGACTGTCCAGGCGAATCAGGGCCTTTGTAATAGTTAAAGAGGACAATCTAAAGACGATGCCTGGCAGGTCCGTCTCTCTAAAGGGTCGGCGAGCTGGAACACAAGAGTTCAGGTCTTGATGCTGCAAACAAACCATTCTGATTGAGTCTTTGGTCGTAAACTTCAAACTGTGAGAATTATCACGATTTCCACGTCCTTGTTGAGAGATCAGCTCTAATCCAGAACAAATCAAGTTTGCTCACTTGTTTTTGTGACGGGAAAGAAATCAGACTCAAACCGGTTTTGGTTCGCAGCGAGTTCGATGCTTGGTTAAGACGATGGAACAAACCAAACAGGCGAACTGAGAGACGAGATCTGTTTGCCCGTCTCTTAAACTGCCTTTCGTCCATTCGAGCTTTACCAAGCGTCGCTCACGACCAAATCCTGCCCCTTGATTTTAGTTTGACACGTCATAATGTACAGCCTTTAAACATCGTGTAAATACTGACGAACAAAAGACCTCAGCCACCTCCTGCTCAGTTTCAACAGCTTTCACCAAACACAATCACCTCATCAATCATCTCTCACTCAAGCTACCAAACCAAAAAAAGAAACCAAACCAAAGGAAAGGCGTCAGTCAGCAGCCCCTGCTCCTGAGAAACCCCAGGCTGAGTCCCGGCCGGGTTAGAGGCAAGCCAAAGGCTTCAAGAACGATTTAAAATAAAAATGGACACTTGAGACTTTTTCTATTTATTGACAAATCGAAACCAAAGAAAACCTTTTTCTGCACCTAACTGTTCCAACAAACGGAAAAAACTAGCTGAAGATGGAAGAGAATTATTACCAAAAAGGAAAAAAAAAAAAAAAAAAAAAAAAAAGAGTGGTAGCGACGATGTGGAGGACAAAGGTTGACGACGAAGACAAGGAGGGAGGATAAACGCAAGGATGACATCACGGAAGTGGAGAAGTAGCTTTGTTCTGCCTGATGTTGCGTCGGGCCGTCTCTAAGGGGAAGAAGCAAGTCGGTGACTGAAAAGGGTAAAAACCACACGGGACGGAGGGGAAGAGTGAATGGAGGACGACGACGGCCATTTTCTTCCCTCCGACCCCCAAAAAAAGGCAGAACATTAATGTGTCTCTCACGGTTGAAGAGTGTCTTTAACGTGTGCCTATGCAGTTTTTCAAAGTAAAAAAATGGTTACGAGAACAACAGAAACCTCATCAGCTAACAAACCAAAGATTCACCGTTAACTCCAGCAGCAGTTCCACTTCCCCCCCCGAAAAGACAAAACTCAACTTTGGCAAATCTGCAGCGACCGCTGCTCGATTCACACAAGATTATTCCTCAACAGCGGAGAAACACCGCTAGGTTAGCATACAGGCTAAATGAGGATAGTAACGTTTATCTAATTCATTTTAATTCACGAGTACCTAGCTTAGCGTCCCTGTAGATTACAATGTTCAAAGCTAAATCGTCCAAAGCATCAGATATTTAAAGGGTTGCTCCTCCAGCATGTTGTCAACACACATTCACAAACTTGTCGCTCAAACTTTGCTCTTTGTTTTGTATTCTGGTTGTTTTCATTCACCTGCTCCACAGGACAAAGTCTACCTCCAACTATCTCCAGCAGTAGCAACAAGAGCTGCCAGACAACAGCACAGAGGCAGTTTATTCATATTTTCTCTTTGCGTTAATGTTCGAGATGAACGCTTGGTGCAAAACCGCGGAGGAAAAAAAACTAGCCAGCTCTTATTCAAAGGCTTCCATCGTACTTTTTTTTTTTTCCCGGGGGATTCAAACCCTCCACCTTTGCACGTTGAGCTTGCTGTTGTCTGACGAGCTTCCTACTGCAGAGAGAGTGACAATGTGACGCTATGTGAAATGTACAGTGCATACCAAAGATTTTCTGCTGTACAAACAGTAGCACACTGACACCTTCCATGTCTTCATTCCCATTTAATTGTTGAGATCGTGGATCTGCGATCAAAATCAATCACTTTCTTTTTTACGTTAAGTCGCGGTGAAGCTCGATTTGCTGGATCCGAACTTTTTTTACTTTTCACCGAAACCATCCGGAAACAGCTGAAGCGGAAATAAGCAGGAATTTAAAAATCTACAAACAATATTGACCAGAAAATTAAACGTTTCTTGTTTAAGATACTTTTTAATTTAAATGATTTTCAAATTGTTTAAAAAACCAACAATCTGACGGACTCAGGTCCGACGGACTAAAGTCTGCTCCGTCGAGTTTTGGCTCACGAGACAATGTTCCGCTGGTTTGGGTGGAAACGTAGAACAAATTTTGGATTTCCGTTTGTTTTCGCCCACGTTCTCATGTTGGAGGAGGAACTTCACGGACACAATGATGCGTGGACACGTTCACTGCCCCGCGGCTAACAAACCCACGTTAGTTTGCTCTTTGGGGGGGGGGGGGGGACTACGCTGCTGCTCCATATGTACAACGACAATAATGAAACAAAAACCAAAAAAAAAACACTACATCAACACCCGCTGAGAGAAACTGCTCAAATATCGGTCAAATAGCTTTATCCTTAG
Source organism: Paralichthys olivaceus (assembly GCF_024713975.1). Taxonomy (NCBI): domain Eukaryota; kingdom Metazoa; phylum Chordata; class Actinopteri; order Pleuronectiformes; family Paralichthyidae; genus Paralichthys; species Paralichthys olivaceus. The sequence goes on along the minus strand of NC_091110.1, from coordinate 19,528,653 downwards.
TTTTCTCTCTCTCTTTCTGTACGTAAAGCTTTAAGTCCAAAGAAATCCTCCGCCCACCCGAACCTCCCATCACACAGACCACGCCCAGCGGAGGGGCGTGGTTTAAGGTTCAGGGGGCGGCGGCCATTTTCCATTCCCACTCGCAGGTGAGTCTGGACGAAACAGACGAAATCTGCCGAACCAGAAACCGAGGGGGGGGGGGGGGGGGGGGGGGGGGTACGAGGCCTGAAACCGTCCCAAAGAGGTTTTGATCACTTGTTTGTTTTGAAGTACTTAGAAATGATTTGCCAATACTTATGTGTCAACTAATACTACCACTATGTTTCTTCCTAGGTTCTTGCAATATGTGATTTTTTTTAATTTAATGTAATTTATGTTTTCTTTTTAATTGTGAATTAATTTAAGCGAACAAATTTTGTTGCCAAATCTCCCTCTGAACCCTTCCCCCGATGATTAGCTTTGCCAAAGTTTACATTTACATCCTTTTCTTTCTGTTCGACCGTGTATTTATTTATGAGGTGTTTTAGAACACACTAGTTTTGTACTTAATAATTTAATGTTATTTAATTAGATGTAATTGTTTTTTGATGAATATTTATGAGTATTTAAGAATGTTAGTTGCATCAAAGATGCAGTGCTTATGCCAGGCCTGTTAATTTATTCTTTGTTAGCTTTACTCTAAAAAGCAAAAGAAATGTGTTATGAATGTTTAGACTCGATGACAGAACAATGTAGGAATGTCCGATTAGACGTACGTATTTCTGAATGTCAACACTTGCTCTCACTCTTTAGCCAATCAATATTTTTTATTTGTCCTGGTAACGATTTTTCTTTTTCGAAATGGAAACAATCTCTTTATGACAAATAACAGTCGACTGAACGATGAGCACTGCATCTGTTTTCATTTGATTTTCCTTGTGATTTTATGGATAATTTATTTGTCGTTTTGATTTGATTTTCTTTGCGTCCTGCTGACCATTGTTGAACAAGCAATGACTTTCAGACTGATGTTCTAGTGACACTTGATCAGGTGACGTAAGGGCCACACGCGGATATGAACAGACTCACCAAAGATAACTGGAATCCTCGGGAGGCCAATAAACTGTGTGTGTTTGCATCCACGCAGCTCATACACGGGTTAATGTCTCCTTCATACATGTGAAGAGTCAAACAGAGTTCAGCTGCACGTCATGTCAGACATCTTCTTAACCAAACTGGACGGTTAACGGGACATGGGGAAAAAAGATTTCTTCGTGATAAAGAAAAAGAAATTATTTGTGTGCACGAACCAAAAAAAGCTGATTTTCTTTTTCCCCAGAGTAAATCTCGTATTTCTGTCGGGGCTCAAAAGCATTTGTGTGTATTTGTGTTGGAGCTGAAACAGGGTGTTAAGTTCCTGGTGCACACTTTGAACACTCCATGTAACCAGGAAGGTGTCGAAAGCATTTTTATGACGATCAAACAATTACAATTTGCTCATTTTGATTTATTTGACGTTTAGATTTCTAGGATTTTGTGATTTGAATATAAACCGTCCAGTTGTGATGTCCTCTCGAAGATGTTTGACACAACACATCTACACACCAGCTGACTTCTGTGTGTGTGTGTGTGTGTGTGTCTGCGACTGCGTGAATGCAAACACACCGACTTGTTTCGCTCGTCAGGAAGGAAAAGTCCCTTAAAGCTCGCTGCTTCTCAGACTGACTTTGTGAGTGTGTAAAAAGTAAAAAAGAAAACTTTCTATTTCAATAGTGAGAACCAGAGAGGCTACCTCACTGACTTTCCATTTGTCCTTTTAATCGTGTTGATGAAACCAAAGAAACCAAAGATTTTTTTCCTCTTCAGTACGGTCTGCGCTCACCTCCATGACTCTGTGCTTTCTCTCCTTAACGTCACACTCACTCCTCCTTTCCTCTCTTTTCTCTTTTCTCTCATTTTCCGTCTCTCTCGGCCTCGCGTCGTCTTTTCTCCTCGGGATAAAGAACGAGTGTGAAGTGTGTGAGCGTCGGGTCGGATGCTGAATTTCAGGGAACACAGGCAGAAAAAACACAGATTACAGGAACGCTGATCTGCAATGTCGCATCAATCGCTTAGATTATCAGAACGGTTTTAATTTGAAATGTCAAGAAACAAAAAGATTTAAAAACGTGTTTGTTCTGCAGCTACAAGGACAAAAAACACAAACTACACTAAAACAAATCCCCGGTCCTTAGAGTCCAACATTTTAATTTCTGAAACATAACAGTGTTTTTTTTCTGGGATCAAAACTTAGAACTCTGCCATTTGGCTTCCCTTCTTACAAGCATGTGACTGTAAAATCAAACCGGGGAAGACAAATGGCTGAAGGGACAAACCCTCGTGTGCAGGGTTGAGTCAGTTTTCAGTCTTCTGCACAAACAAAGACGTCGAGGGCTTTTGTTGCAAAGTACGAGATACCCGTGGACGAGTGCCTTGTCTGAACCAAAGCGAAGTCGAGACTCTCTCTCTCTCTGTTGTGCTATAAAACTTTACCTCGGCTCGAACGCCCGAGTTCCCTCTGTGCTCTCTGGTGCTTTGCAACGCAATCAACACAAAGACATCCAGAGCGATACCAAAGGCTTCCTCTTCTGTTCCACTCCTTTACCATCCCCTCTTCTTCCTTCTATCTTTCTTTCTCGTCGTTCTTCCGGAGCTGAGTTTCCACTCCTCCTGAGTTTCCCTCCTCCTCCTCCTCCTCCTCCTCTTCTTCTTTCAAATGGTTGCAAAGCTTTAAATGATGAAACCATGGAGACAAGCGTGTGAGCGTTGTGCGCAGACCGTGCTCTTTACCGAACTGTTGCAGATATACCTCATAGACACTAGTGGTAGGATGTTATAATAGCGTATGTCATAAATTATTCACTTGCTCTTCTTCCTTTTTTTTTTTTTTTTTTTTTTTGGTGACTGTAACTTAAAAATGAAACAAATGTGGGAAAAAAAGCTTTATACATTTTTAAGTTGTTTTTTTTCTAATCGTTAAAAAGGTGCGCTAAAACCAAAAATGAGAAATGCTTGTCTTCTTCTATGCTCTCTCTCTCTCTTGTTGATGTATTACTGTCTTCTCTCCGTCCCAGCTGCCGCGGACGGACGGATTTATTCTTTCAAAATCTTCTTTTATGTTTTTGGGTTATTTTGAAGAAGGGGGCGCTGTTTCCTCATGTGGACTTTTTATTTTGGGATCGGGAACATTGTTGGAATGATGCCAGAATAATACCGGCTTCTCTGATCCACTGATTTCATTTTAAATCCGACCACGTTTCACCTGATTGCATCGTTCTTTTAAATTTGAATCATCACAGCTTCATCACCACACAGCCGCGCTATAGCCCAGATTTTATGCATGAGTATATTTACGATTAGCTAGCCGTGTAATGCATTGTGATTCTTATTATTAATCTCATCATTAGCACCCTCTCATTTCATTTCACACTCTGTATGCTCGACCGCACAGCTTTACGTTGCATTAGTCTGACCTTTGACCTGCTGAGATAAAACGTGACGCGTCACAGCGAGAAGGAACCACGACATTTAACATGAATTCTGTCGGTTGAACGAGGACACACGGGATTTATGAGACATTTAAAATGCGACACGATGGCGCAGCTGCACCGACCTGGTCCGTCTGAAGGTTCACTCCTGAACACGACTTCTCCCAAACCTGAAAATCCCAAAGAGAAAGTGACGTTATTCAGAGGTGAAGTAAAACGATGAAATGATTTTTAAAACAAAACAAACACATGAAATTCTTACGTCAATCAGAAGAACCCGAGGTGAATGGTCTGGATTGGGCAGATAAATTATACGCTGTGGTTTAAACCATTTTAAAGTGGGAAAGTGGAAGGTTTTAGCCTCTAGGGGGCGTAAAGTGACAACTTCATATTTGAACAATGCGAACAAGGAACGAAGGAACAAATGAGCGGATGAACAAATCGATCTCAAACTCCCGATAACAAAAAGATGATTTTCTTACAGTTCCCTCTGAGTCCAGCCTCACGATTACTGACGGAGAAGAAAAAACAACCGACGCTTAATAAGCGTTAACGTTTTGATGCTAGCGTCACTTCAAGCTTTCGAGTTTGACCAAAGGCCAAAAGTATTTAAAGTTTAAATAGTGTTAGTTAAAAACAAAGCACTTCCAGTCGTACACGTCTTCCATCCCTGATCAGCGTCTGAGCATCAAACATCGACACGGCTTCACATTAATCCAGAATCCAGATTATTTTTTTTTTTGTGTGTAACAAGATAAATTTGCATCATATTTCTGGATCTTAGCAGCTGAACGAATCTTTACATTTGTTAAACTGCATTTTAAAAAACCACAGTTTTAATTTGATCATCAGCAATAACAACAGTGAGAGGTCAGAGGTCAAAGTGTTTGTTTGAACAGAATGATTTTTTAACTTCACTGAAATCAAAGTTTCATCAAAGTGTTTTCTCCCCGAACGTCTGAACAAATGATCCAATCATTCTCTCCCAACGAAAACCCATCAGTCGTTGTTTCCTTTCCATTCACTGTTGTTTATTTCGTTTTTTTGTTTTTTACATTTTCTTTCATCGTTGTCGTACAGTAATCAAAAATCAAATTATGCATTTTTATTTTTTTACATTTGGTTGGAACAGAAAAGAGAAGTGACTGAAAACTTGTGGTGTGGAATAAAACGATGATCAAACATGAAGGAGATATTTGGAGAATTAATGTTGTTCCACTCTATGTATAAAAGACGAAAAAAAAAAAGTCAATAAAGAAATCACAATGGTCTTATCCATGTACAGCCGATCCTCCGCGTGTGTTTTCTTTACTCAAAAAACTCTGATGAGAATCAGCCGCAGCTTCATGTGCTCAGAGTTTCTACTTTTTCAACGTCTCGTTTCTGCTGCTTGTGTGAAAACTTCACGTTGTTGCATGGTTGTTCAGTAAAATGTCCACTAGAGGGCAGTGTGCCTCTTAAGAAAGGCCGAAGTTATCGATGTTACCGGGCGAAGTTTCAGTTAAAAACTAGCAAAGTATCTTTAAAGAGTTCTTCCATTGTTGACTTTTCTTCCTCGTGTCCTAGAATCTTATGTCCCCCCCCACGACTTCTGCTGGTTCTGGTCCGTTTCGTCCGTAAACTTTCAGAGAACGTGGACAAATTCAAAAAACTCCTTTTAGTCAAGAATCTGTTTTAAGATAAAAACGTTGCTTTAACGCCTCCGTCACCTTCTGTCTTCTCCTTCCTCTCGTCTCTCTGTGTGTTTTCATACCAGCGTTCCATCTCCTCCTCTTCAATACAACCTGTCACTTCTCCCCTTCAACCCTCCTCTTCCTCACCCCATTCAATCACTCGCTCCTCTTCCTCTCCCTGTTGCCAGGGAAACAGCGGTCCATCCTGTCTCTGTTAATCTGCCAGCGTTGTCTTTCTATTGCCTGCGGGTCAGAGGCCCGATAAGGAGGCCAGAGCGTGGGAAACCAAAGAACGACTGATTTTTTTAAAGTTGGGGAAACGACGGCGTTCTTGAACGTGACACAGACGGCCTGCGGGGGAAACGTTAGCTGTGGCAGAATCAGGTTTTACTCTGATCGCTCCGAGCAGACGAGCGTGGACTCGACCCCGCGGTCACGTCGGAGGCTGATGTGAGTCATAAATACCTTTTGATTAAATATCCTGGAATCTGTCGCTCCGGACTCAAACTCGGAAGATTGTCGTCATGAGACGAACCTGAAAATCCAGAGAAGAAAATATGTGACGGGAACAGACGTGAGCATGTGACTGTTCTGGAAACCTGTCTTCTATGGACTGACCAGCAGGGGGCACAGTTTCTATAGACGTCTATAGAAAGTGACTTTAAACGAATTGTTTGAATTCAAAATCAAACTCTCTCTATCCGTCCTTCTGCCTCCTCGCTTCTTTCCTTTGTCTCCATCCCTCCATCTCTCTCTCCTCCTTTCATCCCTCCCACTTCACCTCTGTTGCCTCCCTCTAACTTTTATCTTCCTCTTCCTCCCTGTTGTCTTTCATTCCTCTTCCTCTTTCCATCTTCTCCCAATTTTTTTTCCAATTTCTGTGTCTCTCTCTCTCTCTCTGTAGAAATCAATGGTCGTTCTCTAAATAGGAGGTCACGGGGGTTGCAGGCGCTCGCGTCGGCTTTTCAATTACAAGCAGCCTGAAGTCACCCCCCCCCCACACACACACACAGCCCCTCCCCCACAGAGCTGCTTGGCCGACAGAAAAAGAGAAAAGATTTTAGAAAGACTTGAACGTTTAAGAGTTCTAGAAGTTAAAGACTTTTTGCAGGTGACTGGATGTATTTTCTTTTCTTCACTCTGTGGCACTAGGTGGCGCTGAAGCACAGCATTAAAGCTCCACTGTGTAGGATTTAGTGGCATCTAGTGGTGAAGAGGGGAACGTCCTGTCCTGTTCTTTAAAACTGCAAGATATTGAAACTTTTCCGTTTTCTGCCGGTTGAGAGGAGATGAGGAGACAAGGAGACAAGGAGAGGAAAAGGATGGAGTGATGATGAAAAGAGGAGATGAGGAGACAAGGAGACAGGGAGAGGAAAAGGATGGAGTGATGATGAAAAGAGGAGACAAAACAAGGAGACAAGAGAAAAAGGAAGAGAGATGAAAAGGTCAGGGAGGAGAACAGGAGAAAAGGTGAGGAGGAAAAAAGAAGAGGGTGAATTGAACGGAGGGATTGTTGGCTGCATTTAAAAAAACTCTGATGGCTCTGATGGGGGGGGGGGGGGGGGGGGGGGGGGGGAGAAAAGAGGGGAGGCGCCCTCAGGGGTTATTGGGTCGTGGACAGCCAATCTCTCTCAGCTTAATCAACAGCAGCAGAGGTGATTGCAACACCGCAGGGGACTGCTGGGAAAAAAAAAAGAGATGGAGGGAGGAGGCGGGGGAGAGAACGAGATACGAATGAATGGGAAGGTGTGGAGGGGAGGAGGGGGAGGACAGACATGGAAGATGAGGAAAAGATTGGAAAAGGGGGGAAGAACAGGGGGTGAGGATGAAGAGAGATGGGGTGGAGGGATGAGAGGGAGGACAGAAGATTGGAAAAGATAAGGAGAGAGAGATGCAGAGGGAGGGAAGGAGGGAAGAGGATGTGAGGAGAAAGAAGAGGTTAATGATGAAAGAGATGAGAATGAGGGGAGGTGGGAAAAAGGAAAAGAGGTGAAAAACAGACAAAGGGTTAGAGAAAGAAAGAAAGAGGAAAAACTAGAACCTGAAGGAAGCAAAGAAAAGTGAAGCCTGATCATCCTGATCGCCCCCTGGTGGCTGGATGCAGTACAGATCATAAACACTGCCTCCTCCATGTTAGCAGATGGGACATTTTAATGGATCCGTTTTTCGTTCTTATCACGTCGACGTGTTCGTGTTTCTGATGAGTCTGGTTTTAATTAATTACTTGATTATATAATAACGGGTCTTAACGACCTGACTCCTGATTGGTCGAGTGTTTCAGCAGCTCCACACTTTTACACCGACTCCGCCCCGTCGAGAAAAAAAGATGTTTACAACCAGTTCACGATGTGTGTGACGCTGAATCGTGTGTGTGAGTCTCACCATGTGACCTGCGACCAGCATTTTTGGTCACACTCACATTCGTGCATCCGCTCAGTGAACGGACTCGTTAAGAAGCCACACGGACCAACACCTGGTTACTTTCTCTTTTTATTCCATTTCATTTTGCAGGAAGACTCTTGGTTGGGTGTAATCGCACTGTTAGTATCATGTCAAAAAAAAAAGACAGTGAACAGACAACTGAAATAAATAAATCCAAACAACCCAAAATATACTGGAGCTGCAACAAAGCTGAAGCTTCTTAGTTTTCTGTACACACACGACAACGTTCAGCTCCACACACACTCAGAGCAAAACTCTCAAAACAGCAGATACACGTGAGAATTCAAAATAAATTAGAAAAACACATTTGTGCAGGAAAATCCAGCCTCACTGACTTTAACATGTTTCCTGCCGGAGCCTCACGTTCTTCTCTTTTCTGATTTTCAGTTTGAGTGAAGATCAGATTTCTATTGTTTGAGTTTTGTCACACTGTGACGAGTTTGGGAGTTTTGTGTGACAACAAAACTGTGTTTTAGCTCCGGAAAATATCTGGAAGATTGTTTCCGGAGTTCGACTCGTTCACAACAACATGCGGGGGACATTCAGGTGAGGGGCGGGGCCTGTAGAGCAGCAGGAGGCGGGACATGTCGTATAAATTGCGCCGTGTGAAGATCAGTGTTGTTGTTTACAGCTCGTCCACGCCGGCGTCGGCCCTCATCACCAAAACATCTGGAACCTCCTCGTCTTTCCACGTGGACGTCTTCAACTTGAGATGTTTGTGTTCTTCTAGTTTCACGTCCGTCAACATCAACAGGCTAACGCTCTCTACACTGTCACATGGGCTGACATTAAAAAAAAAAAAAAAAGGGAAAGTGTCGGCAGCAACAGACTCGGACACGTGCGTCCTCACAGACTCTCAAGAAAATGTCAGGATGTGTCTGAACAACTGTTGTTGGTCGTGGATCTAAACCTCACTCAGGAGCCGTCACTGGCTCCGATCACAGCAGGAAACTGTAAAGTCAGTGTTGCACATATGAAACGTACATTAAGCACAAAGTCCTGTATTTCTAATTAGCCGGTGTAAAAGGCACATTGTCATGGATTAAGAAAACAGCAGGAGGGAGGGGGCGGGGTCAGAGGTCAAGTAACTGCCTGTGAATAGTGGAAGATTTGACTTTGATATTTTACACACATCAAAGTCTCGTCCCGAGCGAGCGGAGCAGCATTAGACACCCCAACGTTATTTCACGTCAGCCGGAGAGTCCCGACCCCTGAGCGACAGCTACCCTCTGACTCGCAGTGGAAATCACGCGTCGCCTCTTTCTAGTCGTTAGCTCTATTCAGCACCAACATCGATGGCGGTTTAACGCGGTGACGGACGCAAACGCTCACGTGAATAAATCTGTGCGTCGCGACTTCGACGAATTCGTTTGAATCACTATTCCCGCCTTTTCTCGCTCTTGAACTCACCAATCGGGCAGCAGCGTTGGAGCAGCACCCACCGTCACCAATCACATTGAAGGGATTTCAGCAGAATGGGCGGGGTTAGTGGCGGGAGGGCCGGCGACGTGTGCGAGAAGGGCGAGGAAGAGGAACAGCCAACCAACCAGATCCCATGTGCGGCGGCGACAGAGTCGTCGTGATAGACTGTTATTGATTTAGCACCAGCGACAAGTAAAACAGGGTCTCTGATAGAGGTTTGCAGGGGCTGAGTGAACGGAATGTAAGCAAAGAAAACGAAGTAAACAGAAAAAAAAAAAAAAAAACTAGTGCAACGCTTGTTTGTATGAAGCTGGGATGTGAAATGAACAGTTTCTGAAGAGCGTCACTTCTTCTTTCTACGCAAACGCTCGTCTAATAGTTTCTGCAAATCCTCAGAGTTTCTGTTAAACTCACACATTTCTTTATTCAAGGACCTCTCGGTTCGAGAGCAGGACTTCTTAATGCTTTCAGTGCGTCCGGTGTTTAAACTACAAGACGTCGATCTTCACTGGGAGAAATAAAAAATATTCAGACTCCTCCCATCCACGGTACAAAAAAAAAAAAAAAAAGTCTTGATGTATTTGCAGAAACTATTTGTTCTGTTCTTCACGTCACATTGTTCATTATCCTGACTCCTGCGGGAGAAACTTTGAGAGAAGCTTCTGTTTGTTGAAGGCCTGTGTCTGTGTGTGTGTGTGTGTGTGTGTGTGTGTGTGTGTGTGTGTTTCTATGAGAGTTTCTGGCTGGCGAAGAAGGCCTTGGTCTCTCCACAGGTGGGGTTAGTGCACAGCGGGCAGCGCAGGGTCAGCTGACGGGAACACGGCTCGTTGGACTTCAGGTGAGACTGGACCAGGTCGGCCAGCGCCTGCACGGGACAAACGACACACACAATCAATAGAGAGAGAGAGAGAGACTCTGTGACGTCAGCCGTTGGTTTGTGAGCTGCTGTTCTGAAGCCTCAGTTTGAGTTTTGGTCCAGCGCCATCTTGGTTCTGTTTTTTCACGACTACACCCCTAACCTGCACCTGCTGGATGTCACCAGCTGTCAATCACACTGTGGGCTCCACCCCTCGGGTCTGTTTGACTCTGAATGATCATGATTGATAAATGAACGTCAGCTGTTTGAAGAAGACTTGAGACTGAAACTCCGGAGGAGTTCGCTGAGGTTGAGTCATTTCCTCATTGTTGTTCTTCACATCACAGAACAGTTAGTTCCTCCTCCCTCGAGGAGGAGAACTGATGAAGAAGGAGAGAATCAGGGGTGAGACTAAACCACAAGTTTGTAATCTAACAGGGGGATTTAATCAAAAAAATTAACCCCCGACATCGACCGGACTCTGAGCCGTAATTTTCTCCATCTTCCAGACGCTGCAGCTGCAGACGGCAGGAGACTGATGCAGCTCACGAGAAACGAAAACCACACCGAGGAAACCATCCTTCAGTAACTACCAACTAATCATCCTCTGGATATTGATTTATACACTCTCACTCTCTCACACACACACAAAGACACACACACACACACAGACTTGGTGAGAGGTCTCCGAGCGCGGCAGGTTTGACCAGCGAGTCAGCCGGGCGCTTCAGTTCTACTGTAGTCAGCTTTAAAGGTTCCCATTGATCTGCCCCCTCACTTTAATAAACCCAACACACACAGCTGGAGGTGCCTGTTGTGAGAAAGGTTGTGGGGTTGAGGATGAAAGGAAGGAGAAGAGGTAAGACAGGAAGGAAAGAAGGGAGAGAAAGGGGTGAGGAAGTAGGTGAGGATCTATAAACCATCTCCTTCCTGGAGTTCACTTCACTTCACAGAAGCTTCCCTCCTCCTTTTCCTCATTATCTTTCTCCCTCTTTCCATCCTTTCTTTTTCTGTCGTCCATTTTTATTCACAGTTTGCTTTGGAAAACGTACCTTCATGAAAATAGGATTCCCGTTCAACGACTCCGCTCTCCTGATGTTCTCCACGCCACACTGACGAGAGAAAAACCACAGCACAGATTCACATATCCCACCGAAAACAGAATGTGTGTGTGTGTGTGTGTGTGTGTCTTCTGTCCTTAAGAGGATCCGTCCAGTATTAAAAATTGACCGTGAGGACATTTTTGAAAAGTGA